>NC_067132.1:6012767-6312767 GCF_021347895.1 Acanthochromis polyacanthus | reverse complement strand
CAACTTGAACCCTGCTCCTAAACTTCTAGCTTTACTACCTTTCCACCTGGTCTCCTGGACACACAGTATGTCCACCTTCCTCCTCTGCATCATGTCAACCAGCTCTCTACCTTTTCCTGTCATAGTTCCAACTTTCAAAGTCCCTACTCTCAGTCCTAGACTCTTGGTGTTCCTCTTCTCTCTCTTCCTACGAACACACCTTCGTCCCCTCCTTCTTTGACCAATCATTCATTTTATCGTATTTATTTTAAATCAACTGACATGATTTTGTAAAAATCTGTTTTCTCTTTGATATTAAAGAGTTTTTTTCCCCAAATTCTGGTCAAAAAAGCCAAATTATATTGACCATGATTTCATGTATGTGTGTTTTTCTGTTCAATATAAGGGTCACACACTGACACGGTCCTATTGTAGTATGAACAGAAGCGCATCTGTAATACGCTTAGCAGTTTGTCCACATAGAAATGGAAGACATGAAATGGTCAACAAAGTTTCTCACCTCCTCTGGTTAAAAAAAACACTGTGAATGGCCAAAATCTCCCATTTACAGCTAGATCTTCTAAAGCCTGAAAACAGAGCCAAGAGAAGGTGCAGGAGTCTTGTTTTCTCTGAGATCACTTGAATTACAATATACAGGAAAGTAAGTATAGATATGTTTCCACTGATGAAAAAAATCCAGTTTTAATGTTGAATTCCTGCTTTATTCTTAGCAATGCACAAGTAATTAATTTGAAATTGGATGGAATATAAAAAAAGACAAAGCTGGATATACGTACAATGCTCTATCTAAACAGTTTTTGCATTAAAATAATTGAAATATGAGAGAGTGTTTGGACTACTTACTAACCTTATGACTTCCCTACAGAGCCTGTGGCACTACAGAAGATCGCAGTCTTCAAAAGCACCCCTCTAATATACAGTTTAATCTGTAAAAAAGTACTAAATACCTAAAACAGCCTGTCAGTGTAGTTTTCCACACATTCTACTCAAAGAGAAGGAAATAGTGCTTTTGTTGGAGACTATTTTCAGAAGCAGGTCAGTCCACATTTAGTGCTGAGGTTTTCTTAACCCTTTAAGCTGCAGTCAATTCCAGCCATTTTCAGTCCAAAAAATCGCTAATATTCTATTTGTAAATAAAAAATATGACGAGAAATACAGAGAATATTGGACGCGCATCGCGAGGTGCATTTCCTTGAAAACGACCTATTCGTGGAGTATATACCGACTTCAAGACATGTTTTGGACAAAATATTTTACTGGCTTGTTTCGTCTGGATGTCCAAGGTTGGATTATGGCCGTTTTTTGTGGAATATTTTCATCTGTGTGGAAAAATGAACCCGGAAATGTGAGTCGCGCTGTGTATGTTGAAGCCATGTATAGAGAACGGATGGATGGATATTCGTTGTTTGTCGGACAAATGTGTTTATATTACCCGCTGTGGTAATCACATCTGAAAGCGGTTTATACCAGCGGATTCATGAGAATCTAAGCTTTACATCAGCGTATAGTGTTTGTATAATCGCATTTGCAACCTTCGGACAGTCTTTAAATTCCTATGCAAATTAGTAAGTGTACCGCCGGCAGTACACTGAACTTTAACGGGTTAAAGAAACACACATCAACTCTTTTATGAAGTTATAATTATACAGTATTATTGTCAGTGTGACATTGCTACCAAGATAGATACTGTTTCAAGGGACGCAGCACTGATCTGTTCACTAATGACTACGAACATGATGTTCACAGCAAAGCACTACAGTAAAAAGCAACAGCCATGAGTGTGCAAAAAAAAAATGGTCAAAACACTGAATTATTTTTCTATTTGCATGCGAGAGTGTGTATTTGTTTTACCTGCAGCGGAGTCGGCTGCTGGTCCACTGGGGTGATGAGGACCACCAGCTCATGGTCGATGCTCAAGTAGCCAAAGACGTCGCACTGTGGCACTGAAACATGAAGCCGCAGGGTTTGAAGGACGTCGTGGACCATCACTGGCTTGTTCTTATTCAGCTGCACACAGGAGCCAGAGGACAGAGACACATGGTTTCATGAATGTTGCTGTCCAACTCTTAAGCAAAACTGTAGTGACATTTTAAAATGACAATGAAAACACAGTGTATGTCCAGTGCATTTTATTAAAGGATCAAATCACTAAATTTTGTAAGTGTAGAAGAGCACTTCACAATAACCACCAGGAAACAGCTGTCTAAATGTGGAAGTTTCAGCTTTTGTTCAGATAAATTCCCTACTTTCATCTGAGAGAACAGCTGGACACATTTTGTGTTCTAAAAACAGTTGAGGTCATGAGAGTCAATACTTGTATACAATACTTAGTAACAAGTCGAGATCAAAACTCTGAAAATGTGACAGTGTTTTTTTTTTGTTTTTTTTTTGCTGTGGTAGCGATGGTACTGAAAGTATTGTGGTGTCATAGGCCAGATGCTTGAGAATGTGATTTCTTCAGAATGGAGTCGTAAGTATAGGTTGATATATTTAGTGCTTGAGGCAATGATCAGGGACCAGTTATCAACGACTAAAATCCAGAAGGTAGAGGAACGGAGGAAACGTCTCATCTCTTGCAGATAGTGTCTCTGCTGTTGTTCTTCTACAATTCTACAATTTCATTTAGCAGACGCTTTTGTCCAAAGCGACTTACAAAACAAGCAAGAATTCAGACATAAGGAAAAATCTGTAGTAAGTGCAAAAAGTGCTTCAAGTGCGATTGGTCAAAGGTGTTGCCATCAAGTTGCAGAAGAATTGTCAACCTCCCCCCCCCTTTTTTTTTAACTTTGTCAGTGCTAAATAAGTGCTGGGTTTTGGACCACCTGACTTATTCTACCCCTAAGGTGGAGTCAGATTAAGTGCCAAGGTTGACTCAAACAACTGAGTCTTCAATTGGCTTTTAAAAGTAGAAAGGGACTCAGCAGAATGCACAGAGTTTGGTAGTTTGTTCCACCATTTGGGAACAACAGTAGAAAAGAGTCTGGCGCTGGGCTGGAAGCACCAGGCGTCTCTCACATGCAGAGTGAAGTGGGCGTGAAGGGGAGTAGACCTGGATCAGGGAATCCAGGTAGGCTGGGGCTGTTCTTGTAAATGTTTTGTAAGACAGGAGGAGAGTTTTGAATTTGATTCTGGCTCCAACTGGAAGCCAGTGAAGGGAGATGAACAGGGGAGTGACATGAGCTCTTTTGGGGTGGTTGAAGACCAGACATGCTGCTGCATTCTGGATCATCTGTAGAGGTTTGACTGTACATGCAGGGAGACCTGCCAGAAAAGAGTTGCAGTAATCAATGCGTGACATCACAAGAGCCTGAACCAGAAGTTGCGTGGCCTCTTGGGTCAGGAAGGATCTGATCTTCCTGATGTTGTAAAGGGCATAACGACAAGATCGAGAAACTGAGGCCACGTGAACCTTAAAGGTCAGCTGGTCATCAATCATGACACCCAGGTTTCTGGCTGAGTTTGTGGGCATAAGTAGGCTCGAGTGAAGTTGGACACTGATCTGAGGCTGAACAGATGGACAAGCTGGAAAGACCATGAGTTCAGTCTTAGACAGATTCAGCTGAAGGTGCCGTTCCTTCATCCATGTGGAGATATCAGCCAGACATGCTGATATCTGAGCTGAAACTGTTGTGTCGTCAGGTGGAAAAGAGAGGAAAAGCTGAGTGTCGTCAGCATAACAGTGGTAGGAGAAGCCATAGGAGTGGATCACTGCACCAAGTGAGGTGGTGTACAGAGAGAAGAGTAAGGGACCAAGCACTGACCCCTGAGGGACCCCAGTTGATAGGTCGTGTGACCTTGACACCTCCCCTGCCTGTGAGGTAGGACTTGAACCACAACAGGACAGAACCTGAGATGCCGAGCTCAGAGAGTGTGGAGAGGAGGATTTGATGGTTCACGGTGTCAAAGGCAGCAGACAAGTCCAGTAGCAGTAGGACAGAGGACTGACCAGCAGCTCTCACCAGCCGCAGAGATTCTGTGACTGATAGGAGTGCAGTCTCAGTGGAGTGGTCGCACCTGAAGCCTGACTGTTCTTGTACCATTAGTCTTTAGTCAATAATGGAATGAGGATGATCATAAATTGAGCTGGACTGGGAATGACAGAAATGGGCATTCACTGAAATATTTAACTGAAGCATTTATGAGTTCAGATATGTGGGCTGGAATTCCAATGAGCAGCAAACATGATCAAAATCTCGACAGTGATTAGATGATAACTACCCTGACTACACACATCAGAGTCTCTGCCCACAGTCCGGAGCTTTTCAGAGGTATTCTTTTTTGCTTTTCAATTCTTTACCTTTATTAGCATACAAGATATGTGACTCTGACATATGTAAATGAACTTACACACAATATAGCAGTAATTAGGAGAGATACATATGCACAGGGATTACATCTATGAATACGTACAGATACACTACATTGTTAAAGCAGCAAGTCAAACAAGCACCCCATATCCTCATAGAATCTATGCAAGTAGCTCCTTTGAGCAGTTACAGTGAAAGCAGCCACACACATCTCTATTCTCTTGAAACAGAGAGCAAACACAATTTGGCTTGACCACTGTATTTTTATTTTTTTTTTGCAGCTTTGGTGACCACAGGCACAACCAGGCACACCTGCACACAGTGTTGATTCAAGATTCAAGACCTTTATTTATCACAAACACAATTATACACAGTATAATGTGCAGTGAAATGCATTGTGCACCTGTTTCATATATATACTGCTTAAAAAAATTAAAGGAACACTTGGAAAACACATCATATTTCAATGTGGGGAAAAACAAACTGGATATTTACATTGATATGGACTTGGATGATGTGTTAGGCATGGAAAGATGCCACATTGTTTGATGGAAATGAAAATTATCAACCCCCAAGAGGGCTAAATTCAAAACACCCCAAAATCAAAGTGTAAAACTGATGTGGCAGACTAGTCCATCTTGCTGAAATTCCTTGGCAGCAACTCAAAATGGTATTCAGTAGTTTGTATGGCCTCCATGTGCTTGTATGCATGACTGACGATGCCGGGACAAGCTCTGAATGAGACGACAGATGGTGTCCTGGGGTATTTCCTCCCAGAAATGGACCAGGGCATCACTGAGCTCCTGGACAGTCTGAGGAGCAACCTGATGGTGTCGGATGGAACAAAACATAATGGATTCAGGTCAGGTGAGCGTGGGGAGCCAGCTAATGGTATCAATTCCTTCATCCTCCAGGAACTGCATGAGTTCTCTTACTGATACAAGTAGTGTCACAGTGAGTTCTCTTGCCCTGTGCTTTTCACAGATGAGAGCAGGTTCACCCTGAGCGCATGTGACAGGCATGAAAGGGTCTGGAGAAGCCGTGGAGAATGTTATGCAGCCTGTAACATTGTTCAGCATGACCCGTTTGGTGGTGGGTCAGTGATGGTGTGGGGAGGCATATCCATGGAGGGACGCACAGACCTCTACAGGCTGGATAATGGCATTCTGACTGCCTTTAGGTATCAGGATGAAATCCTTTGACCCATTGTCAGACCCTACATTGGTGTAGTGGTCCTGGATTCTTTCTGGTGCACGACAATGCCCAGTCTTATGTGGTAAGAGAACTCATGCAGTTCCTGGAGGATGAAGGAACTGATACCATTAGCTGGCCCCCATGCTTACCTCACCTGAATCCAATAGAACACCTTTGGAACATTACGTTTTGTTCCATCCGACACCATCAGGTTGCTCGTCAGACTGTCCAGGAGCTCAGCGATGCCCTGATCCAGTTCTGGGAGGAGATACCCCAGGACACCATCTGTCGTCTCATTCAGAGCTTGTCCCGGCATCGTCCGGTCATGCCTACAAGCACATGGAGGCCGTGCAAACTACTGAATACCATTTTGAGTTGTTGCCAAGGAATTTCAGCAAGTTGGACTAGCCTGCCACATCAGTTTTTCACTTTGATTTTGGGGTGTCTTGAACTTAGCCCTCCTGGGGGGGTTGATAATTTTCATTCCCATCAAACAATGTGGCACTTTTCATTTCTTACACATTATCCAGTCCATATCAATTTTAATATCCACTTTGTTTTTCCCCGTATTGAAATATGATGTATTTTAAAAGTGTCCCTTTAATTTTTTTGAGCAGTGTGTGTATATATATATAACATTATATAAATATATATTTTATATATATATATATATATATATATATATATATATATATACACACTGCTCAAAAAAATTAAAGGGACACTTTGAAAATCATCTGATCATTGGTTTTTCACTTAAGTGGATTGATTCAAAAATCATTGACGCATAGCTACTGTTATACTACTTTTTCTAGTATAATTTTTGTGGGAAATCTGTGAGAGTCCTCCCTGGATGTCCATATGTGGTTCAAAGTATGTGTCTGCACAGAGAGTCCTCACAGAAACCACACTACAGCAGTGTGCCTGCACAGAAACGGAGATACGGCTTACAATATGTCTACAGCTGTCCAGTATACATCTGCATGCAGCATAATCAAGCTTAAGAGGAAAACAGAATCAGAAGATGGAGTCAGATGGAGCTTCAGTAAAAGCGCTGAGAACTCTGCAGTCCTGGCCTCAGGGTTTTTTCTGGGAATATAAAGACTGAAAAAACCTGGAGGGAGTTTACATTCTGCAATAGTAAATATTTTACAGGCAGATTCTAATAATCGAATAAAAAGTGCAGGAGTTGTATTTTTCAGAGTGTTCAGTGAAAACCTTGCATCTACTAGATGTTTTAAAATAAATTAAGGTTCTCTGCTTTGTCATGAAAAGAAACAGTCTTATCAGTGGACCATATAAATGTTTTCTGAATCTGAATCTGAACAGAGAGCAGAATCTGCCACGGTCCTGGAGGAGTTCAACGCCTCCCCAGTCCTGAAGTGGTCCCGCCTGCCCGACTTGCTGTCCCCCCGGAAGACCCAAGTCTGCCTGGCCTGCCTGCCAGTGTGACTGTGAACTTTTGTTTTTGTACTAGTTAGTGTGGCGTGCGTTGGAGCCACCCTCTGTGTGGGACTCTGAGTTTTTTTTTCTTTTGTGGTACCCCAATACAGCATGAGGCCAAAGTGTGACCATTAGATAAACATAAAAGTACTTATATCCCTGTTTAACTGTGATAGAACTGTCAGAGCCAGTAGCAGATTTCAAAAAGTTTGGCCGACATAAGGCTACTCTCGGCGGCTGCAGTGAGGCTGACCGTCCGGCCATAGCTGTCTAACCTAGATACTCACATCTCTGTTACCGTTGGAGTAAATTTTCAATCAGGCTTTATCTTGATAAATTGACCACATATTTGATGTTTATACAACTATTTTTTTTTGCCTGAAATAATCTGAAAACTACATTTTGTATCATATTAACAGTAGTATTCCCAAAAAAACTATTGTTGTTAAGTTTTCTCTTCGGCCTTTCCTGCTGGTCGGCACGAAATGCATTACGGGTTATTTGACTGCTCCAAGTCCGCACAAGTCTGGTGTGATGCAGTCTCGATAATGTGGGTGAAGCGAGAACACATCCGGGTACTACTTCTGTTCTCGGTCAGATGTGTCACTGTCACTACCCGATCCGTCCCGGAAACCTGATTTGTACTGCGCATGTGCGGAAAGTACATCACTTCCGCTACTAGCCATCTTTGCGACAGCTCAGCAATTCTTTGCCTCAGCCCCTAGCGATTTGCGACAGACAGCTCAGCAATATAAATAATTCCACGAGGTATGCTAATTGTATAATCTAATATTTGAGTCATTACAGATACTGAAAATCTCACTGAAGAAAATAGCCCTTAGAGGCCATTCTTCTATTCTGTTCTGTTCTGTTCTGTTTTTTCTACAGGATATGTTGGCAGGTGGAGAGGCACTCAGGCTACTGCAGCCACTTTGCAGCCAAATGTGCTGAAATCAATCAATCAGTTAGTTCTGTGCTATTTGTGTTTACAGAAAAAATTGATTTTTGGACTTGTGTGATTGTGTAAAATATCTTGCAGGCAGATGTCCATCGGGTCCACTTCTTGGTGCAGGCTGTCTACGATGCCCTGCCAAGTCCAGCAAATCTTCACGCCTGGGGAAGGAGCGAGACAGCTTCCTGCCTTCTTTGCTCTGGAAGAGGCTCGTTAGAACATCTTCTCAGTTGCTGCCCAAAGGCTCTGGCGGATGGTCGCTACCGTTGGCGCCATGACCAGGTGCTTAAGGCAATTGCTGAGAGCTTACTCTCAGCCATCAGCGCATGCAAACACCATCATGCTCCAAAGAAGGCAGTGCGTTTCATTAAACCTGGAGAGAACCCCCCCAGGCGCGCCAACTGACCACAGGCCTCCTTCACATAGCTGCTGACTGGCAGTTGCAAGTCGACCTGGGAAAGCAGCTGAGGCCAAGAAGAGAGCAATCCGATCCGCAAACGAAGCTGCAGAGAAGGCCACAAGGTGGCTTTGGTTTAGAGGGCTGATCCATGGTTTGCTACTGCGACGCAAGTCGGGACTTGATCAACCCCGGCTGGGTCGCCTGGGCGAGGGTGTATGATGTTGCGAGACCCGAAACACCCATTGACCCCAGGATACATCACTGAGGATGTGTCCCAGTGCAGCCACGAGATGTCTCTTTGATAGTTGATAGTGTAGACCTGCATAAGGCTGTGGGCTGGCCCTAAAAAGCAACTCCTTCCCTGCTGCTTGGTTTCTTTCCTCGGCGCCATGGCACCAGCTCCTCGGATTTCAGCATCCATTGTTTATTTCTTTTCATGTTTTGTACATTATTAAATCCCTTTTATTTTTGCAATCAATCCAGTGTCATATCCTGAGAAGATTACAACTTTGACCCATAACATTCTGCATGTATTGATGCATAGGTAGATAACACACAGACACTACGTAACATGCTTTGGAGGTGTGTGGCTGCCTTTTGTGCACCCTCCCTAGGCATTGGAGAGCGCCACCACCTGGTCAAAATCATGATTTCAGTGTCCCTGGCCCACGGAGGGTGCATCATGGGTGGCCACAGATCTCCAGAGCATCCCCCCTTGACACTTTGAAAAGTCAGAGAACCATGATTTTGACCATGTGGCGGCGCACTCTGGCCAGGGACGGTGGCCCAAATGTCTCACCACGCTGGGCAAGAGCTCTGGCGAATGCTCGGCATTAGCCCTAATGCCTCCTGCTAGCTAGCCTGTTACATTGCCAACTGGTTACTGAAATTGAACGATAGTTTAAAGTTTTAAGATGAAGTAAATGTGCACTTGCGCAGTACGGATCGTGTAGGGTTTTTTTTCGGGTTAAAGGTTAAAATGCCTGAGGCCTAAATTTCCTTTTATTTTGTAATTACAATGTTGAAAAAAAATCCCTTCAAAACTATCCAGCTTCCATAAACAGATGCTTCTCTCCTGGTCATTAATCTACAAACATAATTTCTCCCCACATAGATACTATATATGGAACAATAAAGACATCATATACAGAAACAAATCCTTTTTTTACCCTTTCTGGTATACTCACAACATACTCTTCGTTCATCAGCTGTTCAACCCAGATCGGTCACTCATGACATATCAAGAATTTACTCTAAAATATAGTATCATAATCCCTCTTAACTAACTTAATATTGTTATAAATGCAATCCCCAAAGGAGTAGTCATGTTATTTAAAAGTACAGCAGGACTCCAACAACATTACCCATGGACCCAACCAAACTTGACATTGGGCAGATTTGTTTCTCCTCAGCAAGTAATCGTTGTATACGCTCGTTATTTCAGAAAGATGTCGTATCAGTCCCATAAGTGGTATCTTATTAGAACACTTTTATCAATAACCTTAACTGGAGAAAGACGTGGAACTTGTCAGCTAGATATATGTTAAATAATAATAAAGTAAAAGAAGTATCCTTTAAAATAATTCACAGATTTTACCCATCCAAAGTCCTTTTACAACGATTCAAAAAAGACATAGATATAACTTGCTCTTTCTGCGAAGGACACCCTGAACATGAATTTCATTTATTTTGGTCTTGCCCTTCACCACTAAATTATGGGAAGATATTTGCATACTGATTTCTACTTGTATTGATTCAGTCTTTTCCATATGCTTTGAACATATATTGTTTGGCTTCACAGACTTCATCTACCAAAAGAAAACAATTTTACATTATTAATCTTATAATATATTTAGCCAAATGGCATATCCACACACAGTAATCAGAAACCACCTTTTTCCATTTTTGATAATGAAGCCAAACAATACATCAAAACTATTAGACATTCCACTAATATGAAGGCCATTAAGACTGTTTGATCTGTGTGCTCTTTTAATACACTGCTCAAAAAAATTAAAGGAACACTTTTAATCTAAGTATTGCATCAAATCAGTCAAACATGTGGGATACTGATCTGGTCAAGTAAGTAAAGAGGGTGTTTTAGTCATCTTCAGCTGCTTTGGTGTTCATGAAATTAACAACAGTTCAACTAGAGGGGTAACAATGAGACACCCCTCAAAACAGGATTGGTTTTACACATGAAGGCCACTGACATTTTATTCCCTTCTTGTGTTTTCTGGACTGTTTTTCACTAGTTTTGCATTTGGCTAGGCTAAGTGTCACTTCTGGTAGCATGAGGCGATACCTGGACCCTACAGAGGTTGAAGAGGCAGTCCAACTCCTCCACAATGGCACATCAATACGTGCCATTACCAGAAGGTTTGCTGTGTTGCCCAGCACACTCTCAAGAGGATGGAGGAGGTTCCAGGAGATAGGCAGTTACTCGAGGAGAGCTGGACAGAGCTGCAGAAGGTCCTCAACCCATCAACAGGACAGCTATCTGCTCCTTGTTGCATGGTGGACCAGGATGAGCACTGCCAGAGCCCTACAAAATGGCCTCTAGCAGGCCACTGGTGTGAATGTCTCTGACCAAACAATCAGAAACAGACTTCATGAGAAATTCTGAGGGTCCGATGTCCTCTAGTGGGTCCTGTGCTCACTGTCTGGCACCGTGGAGCTTGATTAGCATTTGCCATAGAACACAGGAACTGGCAGGTCTGCCAATGGTGCCCTTTGCTTTTTACACATAAGAGCAGGCTCATCGTGAGCACACGTGACAGACATGGAAAGGTCTGGAGAAGCCCATGGAGAATGTTATGCTGCCTGTAACATGGTTTAGCATGACCGGTTTGGTGGTGAGTCAGTGATGGTCTGAGGAGGCATATCCATGGAGGGACGCACAGACTCCACAGGCTAGAAACGGCACTCTGAGTGCCATTAGGTATCAGGATGAAATTCTTGGATCCATTGTCAGACCTTACACTGGTGCAATGGTCCTGGGTTCCTTGTGGTACACGACATGCCTGGCTCATGTGGCAAGAGGATGCAGGCACTTCCTGGAGGATGAAGGAATTGACTGGCATTGACTGGACCCATACTCACCTGACTTAAATCCAATAGAACGCCTTTGGCACATTATGTTTTGTTCTGTCCACACCACCAGGTTGCTCCTCCAGACTGTCCAGGAGCTCAGTGATGCCCTGGTTAGATCTTGGGAGGAGATACCCCAGGACACCATCCATCGTCTCATTCGGTAGCTTGTCCGATATTGTCAGGCTGCATACAAGCATATGGAGGCCATACAAACTACTGAGTACGTTTTGAGTTGCTGCCATAAGGAATTCACAAAATGGACCAGTCTGCCACAATCAGTTTTTCACTTAGATTTTTGATATTTCTTCAATTTAGCCCTCCTGGGGGTTGAATAAATTTCTTTCCATCAAACAATGTTGCACTTTCATTCCTAACACATTAACCAGTCCATATCAATGTAATATCCCGTTTTGTTTTCCCCCTACATGAAAATATGATGTGTTTTTCAAAGTGTCCCTTTAATTTTTTTGATCAGTGTTATTTTGTATAACGGGTCTTCTGTTGGTGGTTTCACGCAGATGGTGGTTGCCACAGCCATTTTCTAAATTAGTCCTATTATTTGCATGTCCACAAGATAGTTACGTAAAGTACTTTCTACGCAAATATGTAGGCCTGTAGCTCAAATAGTTTCTGACTTGTGGGGTCTGAATTTTCCAGAAATTTTGGGCTATAAAAACCCTCACCAGGGTTGTTTGCATTTTAAGTGGTTAATTCTCAGCCTCTAGACATACCAGAGAGCTGTGAGTTGGTAAACAAGGCCTCTGCATGTAGCTAGTGCCCCACAAACATCCTTCTACAGCTGATCGCCGCTGCTTAGGACACACGTCTCAATTCTGATCGCAGATGTATTAAAAATGACTCCCGAGAAACACACATGTTTTGCACACACTGTTGCTCAGTGAAATCTGGCTGGTACAACCGTGTCCAACCAGAAGCGAACGCGGAAATGTCCGGCAGCAGCCAACCACGTGAATTTCGTGTTGCGGTGACGGACTGGCTTGGCTCTGTGCCAGTGGAAACGCAAACTGGTTTTTAGAATGAACCAACTAAGTTGTGAACTAGCACTAGCTCCTGGAGCCAGCGGGTGGAAACACTGTATATGGGTGCGATCGATTCTTTATTTTTGATAATCTCAAACATTGAAAAAATAAATCAAATTTTCAAAATCATCTGGCGGACCAGGTATTATTCCTGACTTGCCAGTTTTGGCCCGCGGGCCGCCAATTGCCGACCACTGCCCTACACTCTGCAGGCCACGGGGCTTGCTAAAAATGCTAAAAATTAGGAAAAACCAACTCACGAGTGGGGTTTGGGACCTTAAAAGTACTAGAAATACTGCACAGAAGTGTTCTAACACCCCTGGGTTCCATTCTACACAATTTTGTGTGATAACTTAGCAAACTGGAGCTTTCTAGGTACCTCAGTTTGGAAAATATAAGCTCCCAAAGTTGGACGAGATTTTTAATTGGCTATTTTTGGTGGCAAAAATCTCAGTGTGGGACAGGTACCAGAGACCCCAAATTTTTCTACAAGACAGCTCCATCTGTCTTCTATCACTGTACAAAAAAGCAGCAGGGTTATATTTGTAGTTACTGAGATATTCTTACTCAAAATGGCATGGGTAATGTCAAAATGTTTTTTTGCTTCTCAGTACTTTAAATTGGGATACAAGTATTAGTAGTCATTCCAATGGTAGTATTATATATGTTTTGTTCTTTTTGAAATGTTAGTTGTTAAAGGTGACTACCTTCAAAAAGTGTAATGTTATACTTAGGTATAACTTAGGTATACTTAGGTATAGGTTATTTTGCTTGTAACATGACATTGTACAATTAGATTTAACATGTTAAATCCCACTGCACTGATACTGTAAAATTCATCATTTTTTGTTATTTTAAAATTAATCAACCATGAACTACTACAGAGCTCCCTGAATTTAAGTTAGTAAGTTAGTAGTGCTGAGTCAAATAGGCAATTAAATGCATGTAAATGTTACCAGCTAGTGAAATTGAATTTATCTCCCCAGTGTTTGATATAATTTGCTCCAGATAAGCTGTAATTGGTACACACAAACCCTTAAAATTTCCTTTTCTATAGTTAAACAAATTAAGAATGTATAAATATGCAAATCAATTTTTTACTTCAAAAGTAAAAAAGAAACAATTCATTTTTCCAGCTTCAAAGAGTGCCAAGTGCTTCTTCTGTCCAGCAAAATCTTTGCAACACCATATTTATATTTACATACTCAAACAAAAACAAATCCATACCTGTGAAACCAACAAACATTGGACATTTTGTTAAAAAAAAGGGTTAAAGCAGACAGTGCTTCTGTGAGCTAACTTTTACATTAACAACCTTACATGACAATGAGAAAACAGCAAATCTGCACATTTAAGATCAAAGCAATAACTAGAAAAGCACTCGGAGAGCGCAGACCTCCGCCAGGCCATCTGTCTGTCTGTCTGTCTTTCTGTTAACAGCATAACTCAAAAAGTTATGGAAGGATTTTCACCAAATTTTTACAGAATGCCCGGAAGAGCAAAAGTAACAATCGATTAGATGGCGGCCATCTTTCAATTGTACAGTGTCCTTCAAAAAAATCCTGGATCCAGACGGTGATCCGGATCACCTCCAAAATCTAATCGATTGTTACGTTTGCTCTTCTGGGCATTCTGTAAAAAATTTGGTGAAAATCCGTCCATAACTTTTTGAGTTATGCTGTTAACAGCAGACAGACAGACAGACAGACTCCGATGATTACATAACCTCCTGGCGGAGGTAAAAATTTGTCACTTTGCCTGAAAAAAAAAAATACTGAAACCATTAGGCATTATACTATGTATAACTGTGCATGTGACAAATAAAACTTTTGCCAACTAACATTAAATATTTACAATGAAAATAAAGAAAAACAGTAATTCCTCAGATTTCAGAACATATGAAAATCAACAGGCTTTCAGTCTAAAGTGCCACTTGTGTCAACTAACATTTCTATTTACATTATTAAATGACAAAAAAGTAAATCCTCACATTTTAGAGATTAAAGCCAGCACCTCTACATCTGTGTTATTTTTTTGTATGCAAGTTTTGCTCTTCTGTCTTTGAGACATGCAAATTTCTCAATGATTCTATGGTTAAAATCTGGGGTCAGAGGGAGATCAGAGCGATCAGAGGGAGGCTGTCTCCTTCTGATCACTCTGATCGCTCAGCAGGGCGCGGTCAGTCTGCGCCCTCCGGTCTCCTATCTCTTGTATTGAAGAGGAACGAACTGCGCATGTCAAAGTTATAACGAGAGTCAATGGGGAAAGATGAGTGCGCCCCGGACATTTCTAATCTGAATTTTTATTACAAATGATACATTTTAGTAACTCTCTACAGGCTCTATTATCCATTTTGCTTGTTAAAAACATAGGATATACATGTAAATGTAATTTTAAAAACGATGTGAGACAGAGGGGGCAGCACCCTAGCGCCCTCTACTGACCAGCCGCCCCTGCCTGAAGGTAAGTTTGGAGAACGCCTACCAACAGGTAAGTGCGCTCCAACGTGATAACGCCGAACTGCGTGCCTCCTTCTCAGCTGTTACAACCGAGTTGGAGACGATTAAAAAGGAAAATAAAGCGCTTAAAGAGACTGTACTGCATGTCCAATCCCGTAGTATGCAGGACAATTTAATATTTTCAGGTATTTCCAAAAGCAACACAGATAATCCGGAGACAGAAATTAAGAAGTTCATGACAACGGCAGTAAAAATCCCCCAGGAAACGGTAAATAATATTTCCTTTCACCGAGTCCACCGGTTCGGAGCCCGTAGAGGCAATAAGCCCCGTCCTATTATCGCTAAATTCGAACATTTTAAACAGAAGGAATTAGTGAAAAGTAAAGGACGGGAGCTTAAAGGGACCTCTTTCTTAGATCAGTTCCCGAGAGAGCTCAACGAGCGGCGAAAGGTAGTGTTTCCCATACTGAGGCAGAACAGGCAGAAGGGTAAATGGTCGACGTTGGTTGTTAATAAACTTTATATTGACGGCCAACTGTACCGGGACCCCAATACCACTCCCTGGCTGTTCTGATTAGTACTGGTGAAAAAAAAGAGCTTTGTTACATTATAAAATAATGTATATATTGTGTATATATATATTTTTAACGTCACTATGGCTACTTATAATATGGCTCACTGTTTTATGTTTGACCCCCTTCTGTTCACCTTTTGTCTACCTCCCCTCCCTCTGCTTCCCCTAACCACCTAAACTCACACCTCCCTCTCCCCCACACAAACTCCCTATGTAAATCTTTTGTGTGTTATATATGTCGAGGCACCAGTGTTCTTTGTTTTTTGTGCTCACGTTTGACATGTTTTACAGTCTTGTTATCCACACCCATCATAGATTTAAACCCTGCTATACACCCATCCAACGTTATCAGCAGACTGAGTTTATTTCATAACATGCCAATATTAGTAAGCTGCTCACATATACATCCAAGGCTGAACTTAAACTGTCTATATGCATAAACTAACTCTGGTCTCCTGGAATGTGTGTGGCACTCGCTCACAGGCAAAAAGAAAAAAATCTTAGACCATTTTTCAAAATTAAAAGCAGACATTTGTCTCCTACAAGAAACCCACCTACAAAAATCTGAAGAAAAATTACTTACTGGCATAAATTTCAATCAGGTTTATTCTGCCTCTTATAACAGTAGACAAAGAGGAGTCTCTATACTTATTCATAAGAGGCTACTTTTTACTTTAAATGACATAATAGTTGACTCAGAAGGCAGATACATTATTATCCAGGCAACTATATTAATAAAGAATATACGATTGGGAATTTGTACGCCCCTAATAATGATGATCCGGCCTTTTTTCATTCATTTTTCTCTCAACTATCTGATTTAACAGCAAATTCAACTGTTATCATTGGAGGAGACTTCAACACAGTCCTAAATCCATCAGTAGATCGCTCCAATAACACAACACGTACAAGGCAATCAATCTGCTAAAGTAATAGAGGAATATATGGATGATTTTGGCCTTGGCGACAGCTGGAGACTAAAAAATCCAACAAAGAAGGAATTCACCTTCCATTCCTCGGTGCATCGATCATTTTCAAGAATTGATTTTTTTCTTACAAATAATTCTATTACCGAGAAAGCTTCTACAAGAATACACCCCATTATTATCAGCGACCATGCACCAGTCTCCCTCTCCTTACAAACTGACCTCACCTTTAAACCACCTCCGACATGGCGTTTTAACATCTCACTGTTAAAAGATGAAGAGTTCGATAAGATCATAAGGAGAGAGTGGGCAGACTATCTGGAAATGAATGACTCCCCAAACTCATCTCCATCTTTACTCTGGGAAGCAGGGAAAGCAGTACTTAGAGGTAAAATTATATCATATTCATCTTATAAAAAGAAACAAGATCAAAAATTAGAAAAGATCTGGAAGATAAAATTAAACAACTAACTGATGAATATACAACAAACCCAAATAATCAGATATGGACTGAATTACAAAATACAAAAATACAGCTAGATGAGATGTTATCCAAAAGGACCGAGTTCATAATACAACAACTGAGATACAACAACTTTGAGCATAATAACAAATCAGGTAAATTTCTTGCAAACCAACTCCAACGCAATCGGGAAAAATCTCTCATAACAGCGATAAAAGGGACAACTGGTGAGTATACGCAATCACCAGAAGAAATTAATCATATTTTCTACAATTATTATTGGAATCTGTATTCAGAAAATAACAAACCCAACCCTGAGCATATTGAGGCATTTCTCAGTAGTTTAAATATGCCTCAGTTATCTACTGAACATAAAAATATCCTAGATGCTCCACTGTCCATAAATGAGCTGTCCAGTGCTCTAGACAGTATGCCTAATGGTAAGGCACCAGGTCCAGACGGTTTTCCGGCCGAATTTCTGAAGCACTTCTGGTCAACGCTGGCTCCACTGTTTTTTAGATTAGTAACAGAAATTAAAACCAGTGGTCACATACGGCCTCACATGAACACAGCAGCAATTAAACTTTTATTAAAACCAGATAAAGACCCGACCCTTCCGTCAAGTTATCGCCCGATATCACTAATTAACACCGACATTAAAATTATTGCAAAGGCCTTGGCATCTAGACTAGAGACAGTAATTTCAACAATTATAATGATCAAACCGGCTTTATTAAAGGTCGACACTCTACCAACAACGTAAGAAGGCTCTTAAATTTGATTAACATGTCACAGCGGCAGGACAAAAAGGCAGTTATCATATCGTTGGATGCAGAAAAAGCCTTTGACAAAGTTAACTGGTCCTTCCTCTTTGCTGTTCTAAATAAGCTTGGCTTTGGAGAGTCATTTATTCACTGGGTATCAGCACTATATGATTCTCCCAAAGCTACTGTCACCACTAATGGAATCGCCTCAAAGACTTTCACCTTACAGAGAGGCACCAGACAGGGCTGTCCACTCTCTCCTTATTTGCGATATTCATTGAGCCGTTGGCAACAGCTGTGCGCCAGGATGTCAGGATCCAAGGAATCCGCTCTGGGGCAACAGAACACAAAATTAATTTATACGCAGATGATATATTACTTTATTTAGAAGAACCCTATTTCATTAAGGGAAGTATTTAATTTAATAACTACATTTTCAGAGTTATCAGATTATTCCATAAATTGGACAAAATCAACATTACTTCCGATCACAGAAAATTCATGGAGTCCTGCAGACCAGGACCCTCACTACTCTTTCCCTACAGGCAACTTAAAATACTTAGGCATAAAAATTTCACCTAAATTATCTGAATTAACTCACTTAAATTTTGCCCACTACTGGATAATATCAGCAGTGACCTACAGCACTGGAACAATTCCCTATATCTCTTCTGGGACGAATAGCTACTATTAAAATGAAAATCCTACCAAATTATTTCTTTTCAATGATTCCATTCAAACCAATGTCCAACTGCTTCCAGTCGCTGGACTCGTGTCACTGAACTGGCGTGTGAACCCAAGCAGCAGGCACAGACAGATGGGTGAAATTAATAATGATTTAATGAAAAAATAAGGATATATGGACAGAAAAAACTCTTAATAATGGAGGCAGGAGGGAAACAACGGGGAGGAGAAAATAAACTAACTAAACCAAGGGTGGACCCGAACGCCGAGGTAAACTAACATAAAAACTAACTAAATTACGGGAAAGGGAACTCACAGATAGTCCAGGGATTGTCCAGTGTCAGACGGGCAGCAGAGGGGCAGAACAGACGGAGGCGATGAAGGGAGTGAGAAGGTGGCAAGGGACGGGCAGAGTTATCCAAGGAAGGAACTGAGTCCAGGGAGCAACGTGCAGGAGACGGTAATGGAGTGCAGGCTGAAGCGGAGTGCGTTGTGTGGCATGGACGGTGGAGCAATGAACCAGCAGTGAGTTGTGAGGGGAGTCGGGCTTATATGCCGCACTGATTGTTCATTCACGCCGGCTGTGCACTCAGCACAACCGCTCATCAATACGCAGATGAGTCGGCTCGTTGGAGCCAGAGGGGCGTGACAACTCGGCTATCACAAAATTGTACTGGAATAATAAAAAAGCAAAAATCAGTCTATCTACTCTTCAGAGAAGCAAATCCGAAGGAGGTCGAGAGGCACCAAATTTTATGCATTATTATTTAGCTAACCAGCTACAATATCTTATTCGATGGACACAACCTAACAGAGATCCCAACTGTTGGTTAGAATTAGAACAGAAGGATTGCAACAGCATCAGACTTTCAGACATACTCTTTATTGCAACAACCATCAAACTACACAACTCTTTAAAAACCCAATGATTTCCTCCACCTTGACCGCTTGGTGGAAAGCATTAGAAATTACAAACTCCAAATTGGAGCCCTGTGAGTTCTCTCCCATTTGGCACAACCCTGACTTTCAGGTTAACAATCAGCCGCTTCATTTAGTTGTTTGGGAGCAGAATGGAATTACACATCTTCACCACCTCTTTTCAGATAATACGTTCATGTCATATACAAACTTGTTTCAAAAATACAAAATAAAAAATGGGATTTTTTTTACATTATCTACAAGTTAAAAATATTATTAAGAAAAGAATCCCAACACTTCAAGGCACGCTCCAGCCGCCTGCATTAGCTAAAGCTATCACAAAGCTTTCTCTGACAACAACTAAAACTCTCTCTGAAATATATATCAAGATCTGACACAATATATTTAGCCATCTCTAAATGGGAGTCAGAACTATCTACACACGTGGACAAAATTGTTGGTACCCCTCAGTTAAAGAAGGAAAAACCCACAATTCTCACTGAAATCACTTGAAACTCACAAAAGTAACAATAAATAAAAATTTATTGAAAATTAAATAATCAAAATCAGCCATCACTTTTGAATTGTTGATTAACATAATTATTTAAAAAAACAAACTAATGAAATAGGGCTGGACAAAAATGATGGTACCCATAACTTAATATTTTGTTGCACAACCTTTTGAGGCAATCACTGCAATTAAACGATTTCTGTATTTGTCAATGAGCGTTCTGCAGCTGTCAACAGGTATTTTGGCCCACTCCTCATGAGCAAACAGCTCCAGTTGTCTCAGGTTTGATGGGTGTCTTCTCCAAATGGCATGTTTCAGCTCCTTCCACATATGTTCAATGGGATT
This sequence comes from Acanthochromis polyacanthus, assembly GCF_021347895.1. Classification (NCBI taxonomy): domain Eukaryota; kingdom Metazoa; phylum Chordata; class Actinopteri; family Pomacentridae; genus Acanthochromis; species Acanthochromis polyacanthus. The sequence goes on along the minus strand of NC_067132.1, from coordinate 6,292,694 downwards.
CAGATCTGGGCTCATAGAAGGCCACTTTAGAATAGTCCAACGCTTTTCTCTCAGCCATTCTTGGGTGTTTTTGGCTGTGTGTTTTGGATCGTTGTCCTGTTGGAAGACCCATGACCTGCGACTGAGACCAAGCTTTCTGACACTAGGCAGCACATTTCTCTCCAGAATGCCTTGATAGTCTTCAGATTTCATCGTACCTTGCACACTTTCAAGACACCCTGTGCCAGATGCAGCAAAGCAGCCCCAAAACATTACTGAGCCTCCTCCATGTTTCACCGTAGGGACAGTGTTCTTTTCTTCGTATGCTTGGTTTTTGAGTCTATGAACATAGAGTTGATGTGCCTTACCAAAAAGCTCCAGTTTGGTCTCATCTGTCCAAAGGACATTCTCCCAGAAGCTTTGTGGCTTGTCAACATGCATTTTTGCAAATTCCAGTCTGGCTTTTTTATGAGTTTTTTTCAGCAGTGGTGTCCTCCTTGGTCGTCTCCCATGAAGTCCACTTTGGCTCAAACAACGACGAATGGTGCCATCTGACACTGATGTACCTTGGCCTTGGAGTTCACCTTTAATTTCTTTGGAGGTTGCTCTGGGCTCTTTGGATACAATTCCAACGATCTGTCTCTTCAATTTGTCATCAATTTTCCTCTTGCGGCCACGTCCAGGGAGGTTGGCTACTGTCCCATGGGTCTTGAACTTCTGAATAATATGAGCCACTGTTGTCACAGGAACTTCAAGCTGTTTAGAGATGGTCTTATAGCCTTTACCTTTAAGATGTTTGTCTATCATTTTTTTTCGGATGTCCTGGGACAATTCTCTCCTTCGCTTTCTGTTGTCCATGTTCAGTGTGGTACACACCTTTTCACCAAACAGCAGGGTGACTACTTGTCTCCCTTTAAATAGGCAGACTGACTGATTATGAGTTTGGAAACACCTGTGATGTCAATTAAATGACACACCTGAGTTAATCATGTCACTCTGGTCAAATAGTTTTCAATCTTTTATAGAGGTACCATCATTTTTGTCCAGGCCTGTTTCATTAGTTTGTTTTTTTAAATAATTATGTTAATCAACAATTCAAAAGTAATGGCTGTTTTTGATTATTTAATTTTCAATAAATTTTTATTTATTGTTACTTTTGTGAGTTTCAAGTGATTTCAGTGAGAATTGTGGGTTTTTCCTTCTTTAACTGAGGGGTACAACAATTTTGTCCACGTGTGTATATCTCCGGAACCAGACTTCTGGACTCAAATTTGTGATAATGCATTTAAAATGACCAAAACACACAAACTTACAACTTATTCAATACAAAATCCTCATAGAACACATATCATCAATACATGATGAAAAAAATGGGATTCTCCGACTCCGACATCTGTCTCCAGTGCTCCCAGAACACTGCTGATACTTATTTTCATGCTCTATGGCTGTGCACCCCCGTTAAATTTCTGGACTAACGTCTCAGAAAAGCTTTTCCACAATCTTGGACTGCAGGATTCCTTTATCTCCAAGCCTGTGTTTTACTCGGTGACTTAACAACAACGGACCTACCACGCAAACAATCTCAATCCTTACTCGTAGCCCTCGCCATCGCCAAAAAAACAATCCTTGTTAACTGGAAAAATAGGCAAACTCTGAACATCAACCTCTGGTTGAACCTCCTAATAAATCACATTTCAATGGAGAAAATCTTCTGCTTCAAATAAAAATCAATTGTTAATTTTATACAAACATGGTCACTGTATATTAGCTCCCTTAATTTAAACCTGGGTAACCTGATTCTGCCTGTTAGCCACCACATCACCCCAATATATGTTGCTGCTTATGTACTTGGCATTGTGTAACTAATGATTGTCTTCAGTTAGGAACCCAGTCGCTGTCAGCAGGACCGAGCGGGCCACATCAACGAAAACCATACAGTCATCAACTCCTCGGGATTCGCTCTCTATCTGCATGAATGGCTAGCTTGTTGTCACTGCATGCTTGGCTAACTTTCCAGGCGCTGTCCCCTGTGGCTCGACGTGGTTGAACTTGCCCCCCGGGTCTCTGCTGGGTCGCGCATGCGTCTTGGCCGTCTCCCGGTGCCCCGGGGGGTGCTGTGCTGGGTGTTGCCCGGGGGACTTGGGGCGGCGCTGTTCTGTCATGGCCTGTTGCTCTTCGGCTAGCGGTTGCGGTTCCGGTCTGGTGGGCCTCTGGGTGCCAGGTCGCTCCAGGTTCCTGGGCTCGCTCTCCGCCCGGTGGCTCCTGCGGGTCGGATGTGTGGACCTCCTTAACTAATGACATCATGGTTGGTTGGTGTCATTTTTGAGCAGATATGCAGATGAAATAAAAAGGTCCAAGAATGCCAATGTGTCATCAACAGAAAGGTTACCAGCAGAGGTGAAAGTAAGCCGTTACGGTCCGGTACTGCGTGCCAGCAAAAGATCTGGTGGGGGTACATAGTACCGGAAAAAGACCTGGTGGTGGTATGCCGCTCTTCCACCGGTACGCCGCCCGGCTGCCTGCTATGGACCGTTCACTCAGCACCACGTGCACATGTGTGTCTACTTTCCGTAACACAGTCATCGCTATGGCCAATAGCAGCCAAATAGCAAATAGGTGCGCTTGATTTATTATATTTTGACATTTTCCACAGCTCGTCAATAGATGTCAACAAGCGCCGCTTGCGCCGGGACGGGGCAAGCAGTAAATTACACCTGAAATTTCACACATTATTGTGATTAGCTGAAAAACTTTAAACTGGATTTACAGCAGTTATCATCGACAGATGCATATTTTATATAAAACAGAGAGAAGCTCTACAAAACAGTCAAGATTTTTTGTCAAAGTAATAATGCAGAGTAAAATAAACTCTTTGATTAAAAGAAAAGACAGGGACACTGAAGAAGGGTTACCACAGAAAATCAGAAACTAACTGCTACTACTATAACTACTTTAGGCCTCTGTGGAAAATCTTTTAGGTGATGTGTTTTGATGTTTAGTTCCATTTTGAGTGTTTGCTCGTGACCTCATGTCTGTTCTTAGAGCCTTGTATTCTGGATGTTTATCAGTGTTTCAATCAAAGCAAAATTTTTAGTGTATTTTCAAGTGTTTTTAATTCCTACCTATTCCATTGGCCTACAGTAAAATATTTATGTTTTTATTTGTTTGCGTTTTAACTTTGCTACTTTAAAATGCATGAAGTTAGTGCGAGATGAGGGTTTTGGTAATAGTACCAGCAAGAATTTAAAACTACTTTCATCCCTGGTTACCAGTGTAGTCTTTCAGACATGAAGGCAACATGTTCAGTTGCTGTCAGATTAATGAAAAAGGAGGGCATGCCTGTAAGGAGGCTTAGTTGTGCTGAGAACACCAAAATAATATTTTTAAATAAAACTTGTTTGTGGCACTATTTTCATTCAGTTTTGTTTTCTCACCTTCTTCACCATGGTATGCAGTAGACTGTATTTCCTTCCCAGCAATAGACTTGGGTGGGAAATTAAGACTGCAGAACATGGACTACTTCTTTGACTTTTTTGCACTTGAGGAAAACACCATACATGCAGTAACAGCCTTTTCCTTTTGTATGAGAGGCACGTGCAGCCTGTAGTCTTGAATGTATATCTCCCCCATGTGGCCAGCACGTATATTTACATCTAGTACAACCAGCTGCATTACAGCTACACTAATGAACACACATTAAACATGGCCACTCTACTAAAAATTCATACATTAATAATGTTGATTTCAGTTCTAAGCAAAAAATGTATTGAATGCCTATTGAAACTGCACTGCCTTGAATTTAGGCTGCTGCAAATAATTGTTCTGTAACTTCCATTTAGTTCAAATGTTACTACAACATTGGTTAAAGACTGCAATACCTTTAATAATCTCTTCATTGGCACATAAATGACTAATTACCATATTGTGAGAAGAGGCTTTGTCACATAAAACAGCAGAATTTTGACTGATCCATACCTTAGAGAAAGTGTTCATCTGTTCTTTGTTCCAGAGGATCTGCAGCATGCTGGCACATATGGGACAGCAGGCTCCTGAAAACAGGCCTGAGGTCAGGGCTCATTACCATGCAATTTTCAGAGAGTAATACAAAGCTACATGTCATATACACTACACAGCTTTACCCTGTGTGTTGACGACAGTTTATCTAGTGTACCTGAAACCTTCTATCTATGGTATTGCTCCACTCACCAGGTGGGATGACAGGACGGCAGCCTGGAGTGGAGAGAGTTGGACACTGAACCAAACTGCAGGCTGAGTCAGGAGCCCCATCAGACACGGCCCCCACAGCATGGCAGGGGCCCCTGTAGTCCACAGCTACACGGTCAGAGAAGGCGTCACACACTGTGTTGTAGGTCTCACCATTGTGTCCACAGACTTGCTGTGGCTTCCTGCAGGCATCCTGAGGACAGAGCACACCAGGCACTGTACACTGTATACCTGCAATATATGTGACATGTAGCTACACTGTTTTACTTTATTCTTTTAACTTGCATATACAGTAACAAACCAATTTTTAGAAACGTTTGCACATAAAAAAGAATAAATAGAACATCCCTTGTGACATGCCTTGCCTTAAATGGTGGTCTTGCCCTGGTGGCTCGAGAGGAATGTTGACTGTGGAAACATTAGTATGCATCCTCTGGGGACAATGGTAATGCATGTTTAAAGGGGACTGAAGTGACTCTACAAGTCAAGGCCAAAATAGAATGTGAAACAGGGCTGCACAGTGGACTAGTGGTTAGCACTTTCGCCTTGCAGCAAGAAGATCCCTGGTTCGAATCCTGGGGTGGGCCTGGGTGGGTCTTTCTGCATGGAGTTTGCATGTTCTCCCTGTGCATGCGTGGGTTTTCTCCGGGTACTCCGGCTTCCTCCCACAGTCCAAAAATATGCTGAGGTTAACTGATTATTCCAAATTGCCCATAGGTGTGAATGTGAGTGTGATTGTTTGTCTGTATATGTAGCCCTGTGACAGACTGGCGACCTGTCCAGGGTGTCCCCTGCCTTTGCCCGAGTCAGCTGGGATAGGCTCCAGCACTCCCCGCAACCCTAATGAGGATAAAGTGGTGTATAGAGGATGGATGGAATGTGAAACAGATACCCTCTCTGGTCAAAAATGTTTTTGTTTTTTTTTAAATTTCTTATAATATCTTTAAAGTAAGCTATTTATTTTGCGTTTAAAATAGAAAACATACCTAATACCAAAGGTAGTACATGAAATATATATCCCTGTTGCTTGGGGAGAGGGATGCTGCAGCAGCTTCATGTTTATTTCTTTATAGAAACGTCTGTGCTGCAGTGTAGCTAACTACTAACTGAAGATTTGCACACAGACCCATGTATATTTAGCAAATCAGCATTGTCTAATCTCATGTAAAAATAATTTGTCCCCCCTCAAGGAGAGTCAATCAGCAGTACTGCTTTGTTGCTTTGTTGCTTGATATTGCTGACAGTGACAAATGTAGGGACCAAAGACTCATGACCTCAGCTTGCTCCTAATTCAATAAAATCTCTCCAAAAGATTTTGAGAGGAAAATTTTGCTAGGGAGACTAAAAGTTGGTCATTTTAATCATACATTAGGTCAGAATATAAAGTAAAATTTTCAATATTTACACACACACACCCCCCCACACACACATATCCAGCACCCTCCATAATTATTGGCACCCCTGGTTAAGATGTGTTGAAAATCTAAAAAAAAAAAAATTATTGCAGAAGCAAACTCTCACACTGAAAAATGTATTATAGGAGAAGATTAGGTGCTGTTTTGTTGGCAAAAGGGGGTTGTACAACATATTAAAATCAGGGGTGCTAATAATTGTGGCACACATGAGTTGATGTATATATATATATATATATATATATATATATTACGAAGTGAGACTGTAAAATCAAGTCAGGGGGATTATTCATTCATATACATATGTGTATATGTATATATATATATATATATACATATGTATATGAATGAATAATCCCCCTGACTTGATTTTACAGTCTCACTTCTCTATTTAGCCACAACTTCATTGACTGCTGTCCTCTACCTCACACTTTGCTGACTTTGAAGGTTAACTTAACAGCTAAATGAGAGTATTTTTTTAAATTCTGAGATCTGCACTCTCCTGAATGCTTTTCAGCTTTACCAACAGTGAAAGTTGCACATTGTTTAGATATAGCTTGTGCCGCACAAGATATATAAAAAAATAGCAACTGCAAGGTCAAAATTCTTCATAATAAGTGTTTCTCCAGACCAACACGGCTGTCTCTGAACCCTGCTGCTCCTTGTTTTGTGCAGAACCTACCTGGCAGTGGCCCATGTAGGCCAGAGTTTTCCCAGCTTGCTGCAGCTGGCACAGATTGGGATGGACCAGGCCATCAGTATCACAGGCAGGCTCCACACTGTTCTTATCGCAGGCTGCTGGCCGACCAATACACTCATACTGCAGACAGTCTGACGAGTCACTCAGACATACACGATACTTTGGGATGCATCTGACAACACACACAAAATGTTGTTTATATAGTCACTGACTGTATAACTGAGATCAGAGGAGATCCTTCACATTGCCCACAGCATTTATAAAACCTGATATTCACATGAATATCACCTCACAATGTATATTTACACTGTCAAACAACAGAAATAACGCAGGAGAATATTTTAGCAAAATGCTCCAATAAAAGAGCAAATCAACAAGCACAAACTACTTCCCTCCAAACACACAGAAAACCCTGCTCTATTACCATAGCAACCACCAAGTCTCCGAGGCTCAGACCAATCAGGTGCTCAGCACATCCGAGCTGACTTGCTCGCTTATTGCACTGTTTGGCCTCAGAATAACAGAAAATGGTTTCGAGCTGTGTAGGTACATATACTTCCACATATTAGTGTGTGTGTGCTCATTCTAGGACATACTTTTTCTTGATCAGAGGAAAAATAAATACACATCTTACTGGAAAAAATGGAAACATGTTAGAAAACAACCTTTTAGTTTATTGTATATTTTGCACCAAAAGTGTGCAAATATACACAGTGTTAAAGACATAATCACATACCACATTTATAGTATCTATATTCATTCACATACACGGTACATATGTTCTTTTGATGCCACTGAAACTTCTCATTTCCTACAAATGCTTCACATTAATGCTATAATAGGCTATTTTTAGGGCAAATGAGCTGGTTTTGCTTTTAAGATCATATTATAATCATTATAAAGACTAATCGCACATGCTGTATCTTGTTTTTTTCAGAACGGTCTAGGCTTTCTAGCTCTTCCATCATTTGATGAGATAATACTGGCAGATATTTTATAATAACCTTTGTAGTGAGGATAAAAAACGATTATGAAAATGTTATGTTTATACACATACTACACCATAAGATGCTGATGATATAAATATATTTTCATAGATGGTAAAGGAGATTGTGTGGAACATTGTATAAAAAATATGTACTTACTGCTCAATGGAAATTATTATTTTACTGCCTCACGTTTTCACAGAATGTAGCTTACGTGCGGAGATTTGAGAATTCTGCAAAAAGTGCTGTAGTTACAAGACCAGAATATTCTTTGATGCATACAGACACAGCAAGTCCAGTAGAATCTGCTGTTTATTGTATTGTGTGGTAGGCCTTATTTATGAGGCAAGAGGGACTTTGCATTTTGCAAAACTGAGAAGCAGTAGTGTGAAAATAAGAGAAAAACAAGAGAGACATGGCTTTGCAGAAGTCTCATCTGTCTTCCAAATTTTATTACTTCTGTATGAACAAATAAGTGATGAGCGAAATTACTAAGCTTTGGTTCTGCTCTTTCTGGTGTTATATTACAGTTTTTCTCAGTTGCTTTGGTACAGTTCTCAGATGAGAATTGAAATTCTCAAAACTACTTGTTCAGTCTTCACAAAATTGTGTCACTTGTCCACATCAATAAAGCAGTTTCTCATCCCTTTAAAGAAGTTGCATTTGCATGGATGTACCAAAGCATTTGCTTTAGTACATCAGTGCAAATGATTCTATACAATTCTCTGCTGTTTCCTACATTATCAATTGCTTATGGCATGTTGATCAAAATGTATTACAATAGTCTCACCCCCCACATCACTTAGGCATTAGTTCATTGCATAAGTCTTTACGTCCAAAATGACTGAACAAGTTGTCATCATATGTCAAGGACATTTCTACACATTTCCATTAGACTTTTTTTCATCTGTCCTAAATTGGTAAACTGCTCCCAGGTGAATCTTGAATTTCTCTAAGAAGGGAGATGTGTGAAGGGTTAGAGTTTTCTGAAATCGCTCAAAGACACAAGAGAAGATATTCATGATGTGGATGAGAACTTGTGGCCCAACAGACAGGAACATCAGGAGGTGTAGGAAGACTGCACTGTAATTCCTGCAGCACTGCATTTACAGTTTTCCCTAAGGAGACTGTCCTATGTTCACATTTCGACTTTTGTTTTTTCTTTGTGCTATGCAGCGCTGTTTTCCTTTCTGTATTGCAATCATGTGGTGTGTCAACAAATTACAACAGTAAAAGCCTAAATGTAAATCTTGTCCAGTCTCTTGCAATCAATCTCCCACATACACAGAGGTGGAACTTACAATTTACAATAATTGTCATCAAAATTTTAGCCATAGTTTACATCAGAACATCACTCCAAAGTTATAATGTTATGTTATGTTGTCACTGTTATAATGACATCATAACTCAACAAATTTGAGTCTTATCCACACACAATGACACAAGGACTTGTCATTCTGATGGCACTGACATGTTCATTGGCACAGATATTTACTTTTGAGAGATGAACTAAGGATTTTGAGAAGAAACTGGCTTTTGCAAGTAGTCCATGGTGTTTTGCTATTTGTATGAATAGTTTGAGAAATGCACTTACTGTTTTGCAAATGTTGAGGATGATTCGAGAAATGCATCAAATCAACTGAAAAAACTAACAAATGTAGATCTAAATCTATGCAATGATGACTTCAGGAGTTTTAAAAGTGAGTGAAATGGGTAAAGAGATGGATGGAGAGCTTTATGGAGGTTCTAAGTGTGATTAAATGTGAGATTTTTTTTGCTCAGTGACACTTTGCTGCACAGAAAGGCAAATAACAATGTTAGAGGGATCAAGCGGCGCAGTTTAATGTTGGATATGTGCTGCATCTCACTGCAATAAATACCAAGCGCTATGAAGCAATACTTTGATGGGTATGTTCTGTGTGTCTTGTGCGTATGCAAAAATGTGGCAATGCTCTGTTGTTGTGAGCTGAATTTATCAAAACAACAGGTTTACTATGTTTTATGATGTTGTATTATTATGTTACAAAATAAACATCAGGAATATGACAACAATGTGTAATTTTTTGCTGCACACATATTTTAGCATTTTTCTACAAGGTTGTTGCTAGAGGTACGGACCCGTACCCGTAGCCTGTGGACTACAGATACGGCACTTGCCATTTGCCAATCAGATACGCGAGATCTGGTCACGTGACTCCCGGTAGACGCTAGCGGTACGGACCCGTAGCATCGGTACAACAGGTACGGACCCTAAACCTGACCCTAACACTAACCCTAACCTTAACCTTTGCTTACCTTTCAACAGTTTGCAGTGGTTAGCAGCTTCTTGACTCGCGACACTCGCCTACGGGTCCGTATCTGTCTGGCAAATGGAAAGTGCCATATCCATAGCCCACAGGCTACGGGTACGGGTCCGTATCTGTAGACACTACCTTTCTACAATCCATCCATAATTGCTTCCTCAGTAAATAATCTTTTTAATTCTACTTTCCATTAATCCTTTCACACAGTTTGTTAATGAGACAAATAGAGCTCTCTCTTCAAGGAAAGGTAGTAATACAGACTTGTTTCTAATATCAGCTTGTGTCATGAAGCAAGAAACTTTTTGTATAAGTGCTATAAATATTTCAATACATAATAATATCAATATGACAAGCATTAACAGAATATCAATATGACAATAATTAACAGATATCTTAATCTGACATTGGTATGTGAAATCATTTATATTTTGTCCAAAATCAAAAATAGGTAAGTTTTTCTCAGATTTGTAATCCTGTCACACAGCAAAAGCCTCCAAAGCAACATTCAGGAGGTCAGAGTTCATGGGTGGAGTGTGCTGGATGATAATCTGTGAATAAACCCTGCTTAACACAATCACCTGAAACACCCTGGCTATCAAATAGGGAAGTTGTCAGGGGGAAAGAAAGAGAGTAAAATGGGAATGGGAAGGACAATCTTAATAAGGAATTTTTCTCAGTGTTAATGAATTAGTGCTCAGTGTTGGCAGCAGCTACTCTGACTGTTTTCTGAACCCACCTCTGGTTTCTCTGGCAGGGTTTGTTGGCGCATGGGTTACTCAGGTGGCACTGGCCAAAGACAAACTGATGGTCTTTGAATCCCATACAGCGAGCCACACAGGCACTCGGATATGTCCGCCCGTTAGAGGCACATACTGGCACGAAGCGGTCTGGACAGCTACAGGGAAGACCTGATGGGGAAGATAAGGAGAGAGACAACTATTTATTACGAAGGAGGGAAACATTCATTCCATCCTTACCGGATGACTTTGGAACACTGAACACCTTAATGTGCAGTGAAGCAGTTGCCAGAGAAGCTACAAAATATAACCTTAAAGTTTACTGGAAAATGACCTACTTAGGTTGTCTTTTTAAAGCTCTGCAGCCTTGCAGTTTGTGAATTTGTCAGAGAATACGAGAGAGGGCCAGATGCCCCTGATTTGCAGAAATCAGTCAAGTCCTCAATTTTATGCAAATGACTAGCAAGCAACATCCTCTGTCTAAAACACATTGCAGCATTACCACAATGCACTACATGGTCTTTTACATCAACAGTAAATATAAAGCAGGGAAGTGACAGAGCCAGTGAACTTGCTTATGGAGTATAATAACCATGAATGCATAGTTCTTGTAATAACTTGAAGTTTGTTACCTCAATCCATAAATGCAAAATAGATTTACATAGCACTTTCAACTTTGATGATGACATTGCCATGCAGACCCTCACAGATGCAGAGATGGCAGTGTTATATTTTACATGTGACATACATTTTCCAAGTCCATGAGAGTTTCCCTAAACTTCTCAGCTTACGCAGCCAGCTCAAAATTTGCAGGGCACATGCATGGAAGTTCATGCACTGTATATGTAGAAGCTGAACTAATTGAGTATGTACAGAATAGAGTCCTCCAAGAGGACTGGAGAGTAGTAATAACAACGATGCATCCGTAGTGTCCACAGTAGTCAGCATGGGAGTATAATCAAAGCTTCACACTAGCCACAGATTCCACCATTCTCCTAGTTGCTGTAGCCTATTTAGTCTCCGTTGCTATGGTTGCTCTACTCTTCCACTCTGACAAACCAATTATTGCTGAATAACACAATACACATCACTACCAGTGGAACATGGCAGATTTGAAACTCTGTATACTGCGAAATGCTGTAAGACTCACCTGGTCCTGACAGACTCAATCAGCATTGTATGAACTTATTTGGCATGAATGTTTGTTTGTTGAAAGCTGACTCACAGAAATAACAGCTCTTGAATAAGTCTATGCACTTTGCCCCACACCTTGATAAATGCTGTTGGCAGGACAGATACTTTTAGTCTTTGCTAATTAAGGGCAGAGAAAGTAAAACAAAATGACAGGTTACTGGTCCATTTTTGCTTGCAGTTTTTTCCTTTTGCCATTTCTTTTCTGGTGCCCCGATCTTTAACTTACAAGTCTTGAATTTCCTAAAATATATACAATGGGAAAAGGGGTCAAATTACTGGAATTTAAATATGATCAGGCTTTGATGAGGACACAAAGAGTAGTAATGTAGATTGCTTAATGTACACATGCTATGATGTGTGTCTACAAGGCAACCTTGCAGTATCTAGATTATTTGCTGTTAGCCAACCTAATTTGGAACAGCTAAACCCTGTTTGAACCATAAAGACATAAGACAAACCAGTAAAGTGTCGATGATCATCATCTGAGTTGCTGACGCCAAAACATTCTCTAGTGGAGCAGATGGTATCACCAGCAAAGCAGGAGCAGCTGTGACAGTCGATCCTGAAAGATGTCCCATGGCCTGATAACACACAGCAAGACAATACAAGAGGACATAAACAAAATGTTGAACTGAGTGCACAAGATGTCACAGTCCATCTTCCCAAAACATCACTTTCAGCAGACAGATGACAACAAAGCCTTTTTTGCAGGACAGAGAATAAGGTTGATAAAGAAGACTGATTTTATTCAGTGGGGTCAGATCCTTCCTGTGTTTCTTGGATCATAGATTACCTGACAGGAAGGCAACAGTTTGTCAGGCTGGGAAACTGTTTCTGGGAAATTAATGAGCAGTACTGGGGCTCCACAAGGAACAGTCCTGGCTCCATTCCTGTTCACTCTGTATACATCTGACTTCAAATACAGCACTGAGTCCTGCCACATTCAGAAATACTCTGATGACACTGCTATCGTGGCATGTATCAGAAATGGACATGAAGCCAAATACAGAGATCTGATAAGTGCCTTCAGTGACCGGAGTCACAAAAACTGCCTGATACTCAACGCCACAGATTCAACCCCCCTTTTCAGCCAGTGAACACTTATGGCGTGGACATCGAGATGGTGACATCATATACATATTCAGGTGTCCATCTTGATAATAAGTTGGACTGGTCTAAAAACGTAGACTTCATCTACAAAAAGGGCCAGAGCCGACTTAATTGCCTCAGAAGACTTCAATCACTAGACATCGTCATTAAGATGCTGCAGATGTTTTATCAGTCTGTGGTAGCAAGTGTCCTGTTTTATGCTGCAGTCTGCTGGGGAGGCAGTATAAAAAACAAGGATGCAAGGCGTCTGAACAAACTGATTAAAAAAGCTGGCTCTGTGGTTGGAATCAGATTGAACGAATCATCGGTGGTGGACAGTTCCTATCCCTGCACTGCAGGACAGAAAGATTCAGGAAATCTTTCCGACCATCAGCAATTAGATTATTTAATTCAAAAGTAAACAGATGAGACCAGACAATTGAATTTCCCTTCGGGGATTAATAAAGTTTTTGTGTTGTATTGTACTGTATTTGTATGAAATATTTATTGCATAAAAAAAAACTATTCTTGTCTGAATACCTGTTAAGTGGCTATTTCTGTTTGTGTATGTACAGTAGTATTTCGTATTCCGCATCATTTATGAGGCAATACTTTTTGTTCGATGGTGTGCAGTTGTAGACAGTTAATGGAATTTGAAAGTTCCGGTGCAGATGATGGAGCTGGATGTAAAAAAACATATCTGGTGCGCTACTCTTATTTGACTTTTTGGTTGTTATTTGTGTAAAGAATGATTATTAATTTAATCATTCCTACCAACGAAGTGATTTATTAATCCCATTACTGCTGTGCTTGCCATGCTTCTTTTCTGTGACATTAAAAATTCATCAATTTGAAATTGTGGATAAGCCTCGAGAACATTTGCATCCAGAGAAAGTCATCCTTCCTAACATTTCTCAGTTTCCATCAGAGAAAGTTAACTTTTTAAAAAATGCCTATTTCTCATTTAGATGATTTCATAATGAAAAGCTTAGGTTTGCTTGCACTAACTCAAACCAGACAATAAGTAATAAAGAGAAAAACAAATTCATTAGGCTAATGGAATTTAAATAAGGTCTGTGTCTCTTCATCTCTCAGGATACACACACCAAACAACTGTGCACTTATTGCTAACATGGTTAATAATGAAGGTGTTTTAATATTTAATGAAAAAAAGATGCTGTGTGACCTCTATACACATTGTTTTCATTTGTTTGTCAGCTTATAATGCATATTAAATCAAAATTTTTTAGGCAGTCAAAATCCCATTCCACCTCAATAAAACAACATTGTTATACAGATTAGTTTTCAGTTTGATTTATTCCAGAATTTCTCTGAGTAGTGAAAATTAAAACTGCAAATACAGCAACACTCATGTACATCAGCTGTTCTGGTGAGCTCACAGCAGTAGTGAGCTCACAGCAGTAGTGAGCACTCAGCGCTTTGTGGAACATTTTTGCCCAGGGGTTCCCCTCTTAGACTTCTCACAGACTTCCCTAAATCCTCTCAAACAACCACTCTATACATTCCCAACTAAACAGACTTTAATGTGATTATAATTTAAAACAATGAACTACGTTAAGAGGTGTATTACAAACACAGCACTCTTCCTTGTGATCTGAAATCAACTGAGAGCTCTTTATTCTTACTCTTCATAGTCTGAGGCATAGCAGTGCTATCGGAATTCTTATAGAAAGTGCTTCTTAGCACTAGTGTATATCCTCTACTGCTTAAACAGTAAACAACAATCCTGACAAACAAGTCCACTACTAACCTAGGATAACTTGACATTCTGACATATATACAACTAATCCTTGTAATTTTAATCCTATTTGCTTAGTTCTATAAATGCAAGACATTTGTCATAAAATTTCCAAAATGTACTTTGTTTTAAGAGAGATTTCAGCAGGAGTTAAGTGCATGGTTAGAATATAATTAAAAATACTAATAAGGAGTCAGTCAGTTTAGCTTGGAATAAAAACTGGAAATGGGGGAAAACAGCTAGCCTCACTCCAGCTAGCTTGGCACAATGAGCAGCTTCCTGTAGTTACTGTGACGTGCCATGGCAACAGGAGCTGCAAAAAAGTACAGAACTTCAGTGCATGCTGATTTTACTTTTTTTTGGTGCATTCATTAACCTTGTGAGTTCCAAACAGTTTCTGAGGGTTATTAAAACTATAAAAGGCATGTTTTCATTTTTTTTTAAGTTTAGACACAGACAAGCTGTTGTCTGACAAAAGTTAGCTGTATCCCCTGAATCCACTCTTGATGCAAAGTTCAGCCAACCATATGCTTATTTAGACAAAAGCCAAACTATGGCATCAAGGTGATTCTTCAGTCTTAAATTAAATACTGCCACATGCAGAAAAACCAAGGGTACAATTCAGTGTGTATGTAGGTATGTGTATAAGAGTGCTACTTAAGTGGAACCTGTGTTGTGCTCTAATAAGTCCTATTTCACTGTTACTTTTTTGTCAGCCTATGAAAGCCTCACAGAGCATACTGCTGGTTTTAGCTGCAGCTATTACTAGTTACTGACACTGTTGTGAAATATCAATCTCTTGAGATATATTTTGAAATTCAGTTCCGAATTTGAACTCTCCCCTCTTCGCCTTATCTTCCTCTCTCTCTACCTCCTTTTCTCCTCCTCTCCCTAATTTCTACCTGCTTGTCTCCTCCTAGGCCTTGGTACCTCCTCCTCTGGCTACGCTCCTGGCTGCTGAGAATCAGTGGGCATTGATTACAGCTGTGGAGGGAATGCAGCTGCGCCCCATCACGGCGCCCATAAATCCCAGCTCTGCTCTCCAATCTCCGCCAGATCCTAGCGTCAGTCATGATGCCAAGTTGCTCTGGTTTTGGTGGCACATTCTTTGCACATTCACTGGGTGAACAGTGTTTTAATCCTTTTTTGTTCCGCCCAGTTTCTGCCTGGTCACACTGCCTGCTTCCTGTCTCAGCCCTGCCGATCCAGCCATTAGATGGAATTTGGTTTTCTGTTCCACCTCTGGAAGAGGTCTCGGACCCCCTTGTTGACTCTGTTCTGCCCATCTGATCTGCCAGGTGATCTGGACCCGTGGTCCCTGCCGTGACTTCCTGCCTCATGATTGTGGTGCCTGCCCATGTCTCCCAGACGGCCGGGTTCTGAGCAGGGCCGGCCCCACTCCGTTAGGATTTTGATTCTTGTGAGTCAGCCGTTTTGTTAGGTTAATTGCTAATCACCCTCAGTTTAAATTTAAGCCTGATTCCTTGGTTCAATTAATCTGGCTTCTAGTTTGTGGTTTAGTCTTTGCTTTAGTGTATAGAGCTTGGTTTGGTTTCACTCTGTAGCTTCATTGTGTTATAAATAAACCCTGCTCAATGTAACCTACACACGTGGACAAAATTGTTGGTACCCCTCAGTTAAAGAAGGAAAAACCCACAATTCTCACTGAAATCACTTGAAACTCACAAAAGTAACAATAAATAAAAATTTAATGAAAACTAATGAAATAGGGCTGGACAAAAATGATGGTACCCATAACTTAATATTTTGTTGCACAACCTTTTGAGGCAATCACTGCAATTAAACGATTTCTGTATTTGTCAATGAGCGTTCTGCAGCTGTCAACAGGTATTTTGGCCCACTCCTCATGAGCAAACAGCTCCAGTTGTCTCAGGTTTGATGGGTGTCTTCTCCAAATGGCATGTTTCAGCTCCTTCCACATATGTTCAATGGGATTCAGATCTGGGCTCATAGAAGGCCACTTTAGAATAGTCCAACGCTTTTCTCTCAGCCATTCTTGGGTGTTTTTGGCTGTGTGTTTTGGATCGTTGTCCTGTTGGAAGACCCATGACCTGCGACTGAGACCAAGCTTTCTGACACCAGGTAGCACATTTCTCTCCAGAATGCCTTGATAGTCTTCAGATTTCATCGTACCTTGCACACTTTCAAGACACCCTGTGCCAGATGCAGCAAAGCAGCCCCAAAACATTACTGAGCCTCCTCCATGTTTCACCGTAGGGACAGTGTTCTTTTCTTCGTATGCTTGGTTTTTGAGTCTATGAACATAGAGTTGATGTGCCTTACCAAAAAGCTCCAGTTTGGTCTCATCTGTCCAAAGGACATTCTCCCAGAAGCTTTGTGGCTTGTCAACATGCATTTTTGCAAATTCCAGTCTCGCCTTTTTATGAGTTTTTTTCAGCAGTGGTATCCTCCTTGGTCGTCTCCCATGAAGTCCGCTTTGGCTCAAACAACGACGAATGGTGCGATCTGACACTGATGTACCTTGGCCTTGGAGTTCACCTTTAATTTCTTTGGAGGTTGCTCTGGGCTCTTTGGATACAATTCCAACGATCCGTCTCTTCAATTTGTCATCAATTTTCCTCTTGCGGCCACGTCCAGGGAGGTTGGCTACTGTCCCGTGGGTCTTGAACTTCTGAATAATATGAGCCACTGTTGTCACAGGAACTTCAAGCTGTTTAGAGATGGTCTTATAGCCTTTACCTTTAAGATGTTTGTCTATCATTTTTTTTCGGATGTCCTGGGACAATTCTCTCCTTCGCTTTCTGTTGTCCATGTTCAGTGTGGTACACACCTTTTCACCAAACAGCAGGGTGACTACTTGTCTCCCTTTAAATAGGCAGACTGACTGATTATGAGTTTGGAAACACCTGTGATGTCAATTAAATGACACACCTGAGTTAATCATGTCACTCTGGTCAAATAGTTTTCAATCTTTTATAGAGGTACCATCATTTTTGTCCAGGCCTGTTTCATTAGTTTGTTTTTTTAAATAATTATGTTAATCAACAATTCAAAAGTAATGGCTGTTTTTGATTATTTAATTTTCAATAATTTTTTATTTATTGTTACTTTTGTGAGTTTCAAGTGATTTCAGTGAGAATTGTGGGTTTTTCCTTCTTTAACTGAGGGGTACCAACAATTTTGTACACGTGTGTATCTCCCTCTGCTGTCTGTTTGCCAGCTCTCTGTGTTCTAAAATCCCCTGGTCCGTGACTTACATATTCTTTGAGGCTAGATCACAGGCTTTCAAACTTTAAATTTTCTCCTGTCTTAAGTTTGGCATTGAGAATTTCTGTGTGAATGAGTCATGTAGAGTGAAAGTTGCATTTAACTCACTGAACTGAATATGTAAACGACATTCTAAATGTACAGGTAGCTGGCAGAGGTTAGGGATCACACAGATGAAAAGACCAATAGTTCAATTTGTTGCATAAACAAATATAGTTTTGTGCCAATTTTTAATCACCAGAACAAACAATATCACAAAAGCAAAACTGTAATAATTGTGTTTTGAATTTAAAGCAATCTCTTGTGTGTTTCCATCTAATTTGTTTTCCATAGCAGCTGTGACTGAAAGCTGAATGCAAAAAAATCAAAGCTGAGATGACTAAAATTGCTGATCATAATATGACCAAAACCTTTACTTAATGAGGGAAAGGTCCTGACTTTTGGTATTTAACAATGAGGAAATCATTAAAAGGAAAATGAATTGAGAGCACACATGTAGGGGCACAATTGCATTTGTTATTGGTAAGTCTCATTAGTCTGACTGTTCTGCCTTCCTCAGAGTAAAGATTTATGTTTATGGATATTTTACAGTTTGTAATGGATGTGAAATTATAGAGCAAAGTGAATGGGGGATAAAAGTGTTTTGTCACTTTGGCAGCAAACTGTCTTTTGCTCTCAGTGATGTTTGGAACAAATATCAGCGCTGAAATATGGGGGAAAAAGCTTCACCACATAACGACAATTCAAAGTGTTGTCGCCTACATGCGCCTGTTTATGTGACTGAATGCAGTTTAGACTTTTGCCAACTTTAAAGTGACACCAAAATGTGACTAGGTACAGTAAGATTGCCACTACAGGATACTAGTTTAGACATGAAGTTGCCACATTCAATTGCTGTTAATTAATGGTCAGGAGTGCACGTCTGAAAAGTGCTAAAGGGACTAGTAGAAATACTGAAGAGAAAAAAAATACATGAGGGAGATCTTACTCTTCCTCTGGCCTCCTACAATGCAGGGCTTGTTGGTGTCCACACAGGGCATCTCCACACAGTTCTCCAGGCGCCCACTGGGTCCACAGCTGCACACCTCGTAGCACCCAGCAGGACCGATGCGAGTCGGCACTTGGATACGAGCGTCCTGCTGCACCAGAAACTCAGAGGCCTCACCCAATTTACAGCCTGAAAACATATACACACTTCAGACTCTGGAATGCTTTAAAGCTGCTGTAAAGTGAAGATGGTGCTACCTGGCACACAAAGGTATGGCTGACAGTTGAGCTCATCAAGGCAGCCCTTCCTGTTGACCTGGCACAAGTGGTTGCTGGGACAGGGGTTAGGGTTGCACGGATGGATGACCTCCTCAACAATGTTATTGCCTAGGGAACTGGGCACTGGACAATGTGTGTTGGGGGGAAGGTGAAAAACAAGATTAAACATGAAAATACCTTCTGTTTATGATAGTATGTACATGTGCACTGATTATATTCATAGTTTTTTGAAGATACATAAACTTCCACATGGAATTGCCACTTATTTTCTAGTGTAAATGCAGTTTGTATAGAAATATACCTTAATTTAATGTTCTGAGTTCAACTCAATACTTAGCCAAACTTAGCCTGACATAAACTATAACTGAGAGTAATGCGAATGACATTGGTTTTCCAGGTATTTAGTCTTAAACATCAACCACCTTATCTGGTAATTCCATCCAGAAGTTATTTCACTACAAAAATATCATAAAAGGACAAGTCAGAGAAAAGGCAATGAGATTCTTTCTCCGTGCACCATAAATTTTCTAAAAAGTCTGGATCATTGGGAACATCTAGTCTGATGTGGATTGAGAGCTACAGAGAACAGAAACATCCAGCTGTGGTTATCTGTGGTGAAGAGTCTTCTCTCCTTCATCACTGTGATTAAAGAGCACCACTGATGTCCTCCTCATCCTTCCAGTAATAACAATAATGCTGCAGATTCAGCTCATCTCTTCATAATACAACTTGTTGTATGACTGTTAAGTATTTACACTTCACTGTAAGCAACAAATTATTATTTATGACATGTGTTTACACATCTTTACTGCTGGCTAAAATGTGAACCATAACTGAATAAATAAAATAAAGTGACTGCTGTGACTGTCTCTGATCTGATGTGATCCTCTGCCCTCTAGTGGCCACAGCATGTTGTTAGACTTTTTCATTTCTACATCTCTCTAAAATAATTATTTTTTCTCAGTTGCTTTGGTACATTTCTCAGATCAGAATTGAAATTCTCAAAACTACTTGTTCAATCTTCACATCATTGTGTCACTTGTGCACATCAAAAAAGCAGTTTCTCATTTCTTTGAACAAGTTGCAAATGCTTTGGTACATCAATGCAAATGATTTTATACAATTCTCTGCTGTTTCCTACATTATCAATTGCTTATGGCATGTTGATCAAAATGTATTACAATGGGTCTCTGTTGAATAGTCTCACCCCCCACATCATTTAGGCATTAGTTCATCGCATAAGTCTTTACATTCAAAATGATTGAACAAGTTGTCATAATATGTCAAGGATATTTCTATGCATTTCCATTAGACTTTTTTTCATCTGTCCTGAATTGGTAAACTGCTCCCAGGTAAATCTTGACTTTCTTTACGAAGGGAAATGTGTGAAGGGTTAGAGTTTTTTGAAATCGCTCAAAGACACAAGAGAAGATATTCATGATGTGGATGAGAACTTGTGGCCCAACAGACAGGAACGTCAGGAGGTGAAGGAAGACTGCACTGTAATTCCTGCAGCACTACATTTACAGTTTTCCCAAAGGAGACTGTCCTATGTGCACATTCCTACTTTTGTTTTTTCTTTGTGCTGTGCAGTGCTGTTTTCCTTTCTGTATCGCAATCACATGGTCTGTCAATAAACTACAATACAAACAGTAAAAGTGTAAATGTGAATCTTGTCCAGTCTCTTGCAATCAATCTCCCACATACACTAAAGTGTAACTTACAATTTACAATAATTGTCATCAAAACTTTTGCCATAGTTTATGTAACCCTAACCGTGGGTCGCTTCTGGCTGATGTTGTGACGTTCACGAACGAACTGGTTCTTTTGAACGGCTCGTTAACATGAACGATGGGAACCGAGTCGCAGCTGGGAACAGTTCTTTTTCCCCCCAGTTACATGGGGAGGAGCGCAGCCCAGCTGCGCGGTGCTTATTAGATATGCAAATAGCGTCACACCATGTTGTGCATGCTGCCTTCACGTGAGTGCGCCAGTAAAAAAAATAAAACAACAATAACAACACAGAAACAGTGAGGGCCCCCTGCCTTGGAGAGCAGCAGCAGCAGCAGCAGCAGCAGCAGCAGCAGCAGCAGCAGCAGCAGCGAGCGGTCTAAATGAGGAGGAGGAGAGTCCATGGGCGTAACGGACGCGGGGTACGCGTGGGACATGTCCCCTGCACTTTCCACATCTGTCCCCCGCAGTTTTTTCAGCCGTTACAACAGCTAAACCCGTTATTAGCATCCAGTAGTGTTTTCCCGAGCCGTCTTTGAACGCACCATGAGCGCATGCTAACGCAGGTGTTCCAGAGGAGACGTGCTGCTGTGCTGAGCAGTGCTGAACGTGCGTCTGGAGTAATGTTTAGCAAACCAGCCAGAGCCAGCAAGAAGCAAAAAACTTTACACAGTTCTTTCCAAACAAACCGTGTAAGTTGTGTGACCTTGTTGGATGCAAACAATGTTAGACTTGTTAGCTAAATGATGACAAGGTAAAACGTGGCAATATATCAATATGTTAAGCTAGTTAACAATAATTCAAATGTGGTTGCCTCTGTTACATTCCTAGTAGTTAGTTTATTCTTGGAATAAACCCAGTCCTCTTTCATTTCTGGGCAGAAGATGTGCTCACAATTGCTCTCCATGTATCTAAGTCTTTTGGTCCCAAAAGAGGAGAGTCAGAGAGGAGAAAAAAGAATAGGCTATCTATGGTATAAATTTACAACTATTTTTACTGCTTCTCTTTCAAATTCTATCTCAGAATTTTGATTTTCAGATTTTTTAATGATTATTTCCATAACAAAGAGCAGAGTCAGGCAGAAGATGGACCAGAGGCGGCGGCCAGCAGTAATGTTGACCATGCAGGGTCTGCAGAGGTGAAAAAAATATATAAGTGGCTGAGAAAAAAATATGTATCTATGGGTTAAAGTGATTTTGAGGTTAAATTCTACTGCGATTTTTACTCTTCCTAATGCTATTTCAGAATTTTTCTTACCACATTTTTTATGTTTATTGCCATAACAGAATGAGCAGAGTCAGGGAGGAGACAGATCAGAGGCCAGCAGCAGGGACAAGGATGTAGGGTCTTTACAGGTAAGGAGAGATTATAACTTCCTGAAAATAAGATATCTATTGCAGAGAGAAACCAGGCAGTACTGATCATTTCATGTTCAGTGTTTGGCACCTTTGGCTACTCGTCCAGTAGATGTTCAAGGGACATTGTTGTCAACTCAACTAGAGTTTGGCCACTAAAACTTTAGATTTTATAGTTTAAAGAACGAGCCTAGTTGGTCCCCTCGTATTGTACTGTGGCTGTTAGGGATTATGTGGTTCTTTAGCCACTAAGGACGGTGCAATTAAATGTAAGAGAATGATAAATCGCTCTGAAAAATTTGTCCCCCTCACTTCTGAGATGGTGGTTACGCCCATGGGAGAGTCAGTCCGTCGTCGTTGACAAAATGAGCCAATTAAGGAAACGAAGCAGCATTTGGATGCACTTTTCTCTCGTGGCAGACAGTAAGGGTAAATGCAGTATTTGTCAAAAAAATATTTCTAAGTCAGGCTCCACAAATAATTTGCACAGACACCTGAAAACTCAACATTCAACAGTAAAAGTGGCAGACTTTAAAATCTAATCCACACGTGTCAAATAAGGTTATAATCAATATTTCAGAAGAATTCAAACTCATATTGGTGGGATATCTAAACTCATTCCTCCCAGTGATTATTTCCAAGATTAAATGAGTTAAGGCCAGACTGGCTTTTTAAAATTTAATAAATATAAAAATGAGCTAAATGAGCCAGTTTTTTGAACGGCTCTTTGAAAGGAACGGCTCACCAAGATCCAGCTCCCCTCAAAGAGCCATAAATCCCATCTCTATCTGGCTCCCGTTGCATCCGACTCTGCGTTGTGTTTTTGAGGTGTGGTCGTGCGGATGTAGTGCAGAAGGAGCTGGACACACGGTGGCTTTGATCGGGACTCTGACCGTTTATTTCAGCTTTCGATTCCTTTCGGCAACAGAATAAAGACTGCGGCTTAGCAACAGACATGGATTACATAGCAATAGAAAGATAATCATCAGAAATTAGAAAGACCAGCTCACACCATCCTTACCTTTCGGCAACAGAATAAAGACTGAAAGAAAATGGCGTTTACGCACATTCTAGCTGCTGCGCTACAACGGTGGCCTCTATGGACAAAAAGTCCTAATCACTAAACTCCAAAACAAAACAGACAAACCAAAAAAATAAGGTTACAGCACCATCTAATGGCCATAATAGGCAACTGTCCTACATTTACATCAGAACATCCCTCCAGAGAACATTGTAAGAATGACAACATGACGAAGCAATTTGATACACACACAATGACACAAGGACTTGCCATTCTGATGGCACTGACATGTTCATTGACACAGATATTTACTTTTGAGCGATGAACTAATTATTTTGAGAAGAGACTGGCTTTTGCAGGTAATCCATGGTGTTTTGTTATTTGTATGAATTGCTCTGAGAAATGCACTTACTGTTTTGCAAATGTCGAGGATGATTCGAGAAATGTACCAAAGCAACTGAGAAAAACTAATTGCTTGTCATGTTGATCAAAATGTATTATCATGGGTCTCTGTTAAATACTCTCACCCTCCACAACATTTAGGAAGTAGTTCATCATATAAGTCTTTACATGCAAAATGACTGAACACGTTGTCATATTATGTCAAGGATATATCTACACACTTCCATTAGACTTTTTTTTTCTTTTTTCTTCTAAATCTGTCCTAAATTGGTAAATTGCTCCCAGGTGAATCTTGAATTTCTCTAAGAAGGGAAACATGTGTGAAGGGTTAGAGTTTTCTGAAATCGCTCAAAGACACAAGAGAAGATATTCATGATGTGGATGAGAATTTGTGGCCCAACAGACAGGAACATCAGAAGGTGTAGGAAGACTGCACTTTAATTCCTGCAGCACTGCATTTGCAGTTTTCCCTAAGGAGACCGTCCTATGTTCACATTTCTACTTTTTTTTCTTTGTGCTATGCAGCGCTGTTTTCCTTTCTGTATCGCAATCACGTGGTGTGTCAACAAATTACAACAGTAAAAGCCTAAATGTAAATCTTGTCCAGTCTCTTGCAATCAATCTCCTACATACACAGAGGTGTAACTTACAATTTACAATAACTGTCATCAAAACTTTAGCCATAGCTTACATCAGAACATTGCTCCAGAGTTGTGTTATGTAGTCACTATTATAATGACATCATAACTCAACAAATTTGAGTCTTATCCACACACAATGACACAAGGACTTGTCATTCTGATGACACTGACATGTTCATTGACACAGATATTTACTTTTGAGAGATGAACTCAGGATTTTGAGAGAAGACTGATTTTTGCAGGTAATCCATGGTGTTTTGCTACTTGTATGGATTGCTTTGTGAAATGTACAATCCAAAGCGACTGAGAAAAGCTCTAATACTCATGTGCACTGGAGGAAATATTTCAGGTTCTCCTGAGGGGTGTGTGCTGTACAGTGTGACTTACTGAGGTATCTGTGGAGTGGGATGCAGCGTTCAGGGTCATCAATGGGCGAAAGCAGCTCACAGATTCTCTCTGGTGTTTGTCCTTCGTGAAAACGTTTCTTGTCCCCACATTGGGTCAGAATGTCCACACAATCTGACCTGAGGACAGATGAAAGAAAATAGAACATTAAATTAAGCTAGAACATATAAATTCTACGTCTACAAATGTGGAATTTTTAAGGTAAAGACGGTTGTAAGCTGGAGCGGGTGCAGAGTGAGAGCCTCTGCCAACGCACATAGCCTGGAGGTCAATATTTGAAATGGTATAACATCATTCAAGACAAGTTGAGGTTGTATCTGATAAATGACTGAACAAGACCAAGTATAGCCTGAAGGGTGAAGTGCTGTAATGCAGTGCTCACATGATAGTTTCCCTATAGCTGTGACAAGACAGACCAACAGAGACTTTGCACTTTGGAACAGTCACTAGGAACACGCTGCATTTCATATTTGGAAAAAGCAATACTGGCACTTTAACTTTTATTTATTCAATTAAATTAAATTTTACGAATATAGCACAGATTCGCAATATATGCCATATCAAAGCGCTTAGCATAGTAAGCTACAGACTTTACAAATTTTTACTAGTCTACTACTTCACTAGTCCTGCAAGCAAGATCATGCCAAAAATTCTGTTTTGATGATTTTGTCACAAGAACATAAGACCCTAACAGGAGCCTTAGACTACCTACTTTTACAGATAAAATGTTTTAAAATGTGTCGCTGTGCTTTTTGCTGTATAAAGTCACACTCTGTTAAGTTTTACAATGACATGTTCACTATTAAATAATTTTATTTTTTTAATAAATTAGTGACTGCTAAAGAGCAACACTTGTGATGTATGCAGAGGAATTCAGTGTCTAAAATCTGGATCTGATTGGTGAAATAAAATGAACCTTCTAAATATAAGAAATTGCAAAAACACAAGAGGAAGAAGCGCTGTGTTTCATTCATGGTAGCATAACATAGTGGAACACCTCACACTTTTGTATTGTGATGCATTTTGGGCACATTGGAATTGATCAGATCTATCACTAAACAGATAAACATGAATCAAGTCGTACATGTGACGATGTCACATTAGCAACATACTAAAACAGCTGGTTAGAAACCAGATGTTAATGTTGGTGGTAGACCTACTTGCATATGACACTCCCTCTGGACTTGCTGTGGCAGGGTTTGATTTGCAGGGAACAGGCCACGGCCTTCCACATATCTGGCAGACACTTCCTTATGTCCAGCACAGGAATGTTCATGAACGGCATCTTGATTGTCCCGTTGGACCACAGTTTGATGTCGCTCATGGCGCCCTGATCTGACTGCACGTTACAGCTGCGGAACAAGTCTGTTGGCCTGTGAAAACACACACACACACACACACACACACACACACACACACACACACACACACACACACACACACACACAGAGATGACTTTGGAGAAAGTAAAATTGAAATTTTAGATGATTTGATGAAACAAGGAACAATCATGAGCTTGGCTGAACACATGGAGAATGCAGGCAACTGTACCCTTGAAGCTGTTTCCTCGGCAGGCCATACTAAGATCTAGTTTCTTTGAATAATTTGAGAGTTGTTTTCCTCCTTCTCTGCATCAGGATGTGTCTTTGATGTCTGACTGGTGGCTTGGGTCTCCAGTGAGTCAGCTAATTGGTGGTTTAAAATGGACAAGATTCCAGGGTGAAGTTCTGGGTGTGGTTCCAACATACTATTTTGCGACTGATGAGTGACTGCTTTGTTTATTTTGATAGTGAATGTGCGTGTTTGTGTGTGTAGCTTTGAATCCTTAACTTTAGTCAACCCAAAGTGGTCAATGGTGGTTTTCCTCTCAAACCAGAAGTAAATGCAGCAAACAGCTGATTCATATTAAGAAAAACCCACTAAAGTTCTGTCCAATGTTCAATAACAGAGAATGGCAGTTTGAGAAGTTAAATCAGAGCTGCTGCAGTAAATATATACAGGGTCCTTTATCTTTTTCAGACAACACTCCCAAGAAGAATTATTACTCACTACGCCTCAGACAAAACAAAGAAAAATAACTTTTTCCTTTCTCTGAGGAAGCAATTTGTTTACATTCATTTCCAATAAGGTGTGATTACCAACTTGCTTGAAACCTGTTTGTTTGAAAATCCATCTCAATAAATACCACCAATTTTCATGTTATCAAAGCTATTTCACTGATTTGCAGTAATAAGTGTGGATAGAGTTGTCACAACCAATTTACAAATCCACTGTGACCGATAGCAATGCATGCCACAATCACATGAGTATACGAACCTTGATTTTTAGTTTTCACGTTTACCTGCACCAAGCTCACCTGGCCACATCTGCAAGGGTCTGTTCAAAGCAGCCAAATGTAGGTGTGTGTGTAAACAAATGCATAAACAAACATGTATGAAAATGTATGTATATGCTAATATATAAAGTAGAATAAACAGAACGAACAAAGGTCAGCGACTGTTTTAGGATCTAATTTGGATCTTCTAAAGAAGGAGTGCATTTCCAAGACATGTTTTAAATATCCTCTGTGCTTGAATTGGTTGACATACTAACACTGCATGTATGAATGCTACAAAAATTATTTACTGGTATGGCTTTTCAAGACTGTGTATTGTAAAATCTCGAACTATTATTGTGTATGGTTATTGAGTATGGAAAAAAATATTCTGAGGGTTAATGAGGATTGATCTGCAATTTTGAAAGTGGTCATTACACCAGGATTGCATCAGCCCAGCTGAAAGCAAATCTCGTGCTCGCGCGATTTCGGAACTGACTATCCAAGCCGGTCAGTGTGTGGGGGGGGAAAGCACGTTAGGGCGGACTTTGACGTGGGGGGGCAAGTTGCCCCATACTTTTCGCTAGCCAAGCTGCGAAGCTGCCTGCCTGGCTACATACTGGAGCTATGTCGAAAATTAATTTCTCCATCACTCACATGTATCAAATGACATATGAAAACAGACCCCAGGTTGAAAAAAAACAAAGTTCCCCTGAGAGAGTGTACAGGTGTAGAAGATTAGTAACATGGATATAAAAAATGTCATGAGTGGTATTGGTGGAGGGTCTGGGGGTCCTCCCCCAGAAAATTTTTAAAGCTTCAGGTCAATTTTGGTACACTCTGGTTAATTTTAAAGGGTATGAAAACTTTTGAAGCGAGTGAAAATAATAACTAGAAGAAAACCTAACTGCAAAAATGAGTGAAAAATGTCAAACCTGCATCCACAACCCCCTCCCGCCAATATCATGTTCTTTTTTGATTGGAAGAAATTATGTCAACTGTACACAGTACAAACAGAAATTATATTCCGTTACAGATAATCTCTGAGGGTATTTAAAATACAGTGGCTTTGCAAATTGTTCGGGTGGGGGGTTTTGCGTGACGGGGACCCTCTGGAGGCCGGACTGGGAACCAGCGACTGGCACGACGGGGACCCTTGGGAGGCCAGGCGGGAGGCCGGACTGGGAACCGGCGGCTGGCACACCGGAACACCTGTGGAGGCCGGGCGGGAGGCCGGACTGGGAAGCAGCGGCAGCAGGACACGGTGGAGGCCGGACTGGGAACTGGCGGCGGCGGGACCCCTCTGGAGGCCGGGCTGGGAACCAACGGTGGTGGGACCCCTCTGGAGACAGGACTGGGCACGGGACTGGGGACCCCTCAGGGAGCAGGATTGAGGACAGGACTGGGGACCCCTCGGGGAGCAGGACTGGGGACAGGACTGGACACGGGACTGGAAACGGGGCTGGGGAGACCTCTGGGGGCAGAACTGGAAACGGGGCTGGGGAGACCTCTGATGGCAGAACTGGAAATGGGACTGGGGACCCCTCCGGGGGCAGAACTGGAAACGGGGCTGGGGACCCCACTTGGTGTTGGGGTGGCATTATACCGCTCACGGACTGGAGGGGAGGCGCTAAACCTTTTCAGGGCTTGAGGGGAGGCGCTAAGCCTCTTCAGGGCTCGAGGGGAGGCGCTAAGCCTCTTCACGGCTGGGGGGTGGCTTCAAGCATCTTCAAGGATTCAGGGGAGGCTTCAAGCCTTCAAGACTACAGCCGCATGCACCGGATGGGCGCGCGCACACACACACACACACACACACACACACACACACACACACACACACACACACACACACACACACACACACACACACACACACACACACACACACACAGGCAAGAGGAGACACAGGCAAGAGGAGATTAGCTATTAACCCAAACATGAAGGTATATGAAGATCAGTTCTGTCCTTTTCGCTGTAGTTCTTTCATAATGAAGGCTACTTGTCAGCACTAAAGTTAGTGTCTGGAGGCTGAACTTCAGTAAAGCTTGACTTGTCCATGTTTTTCTGAGTCACATAAGGGGCGGCATGGCTCAGTGGGTAGAGTGGCCGTCTTGCAACTGAAGGGTTGCCGGTTTGATCCTCGGCCCGTCGTGCTCATGTCGAGGTGTCCCTGAGCAAGACACCTAACCCTTAATTGCTCCTGATGGGTTGTGGTTAGCGCCTTTCAGGGCAGCTTCCGCCATGTGTGTGTGAATGGGTGAATGTGACGTATCATGTAAAGCACTTTGGGTTCCTTGCAGGTAAAGCGCTATATAAATACAGACCATTTACCATATAGAGTATCCAGTCGTTGTCAAAGAATTATGCAATACCTAATAAAATCATTTAGAGGGCAGATTGACTATACATTAGTGAAGCTTTTTAAAAAAAAAAAAAAAAAAAGACTTAATGAGCGTGAGTTACTTTCTGGGCCAGTCAAATGGACTGTGTCTAAAAAAAACATCCAGTTTAAGACATAGTACACTTAATCACAGCACGAGACACAAGGAATTTAGGGATTTGTTTCTACTTTAAGGTTTCAGAACTTCAGTTTGTCTTGCACCCACACTTGTGGTGACAGACATGTAAACACAGTTATTAGCTCCATGCTCTTTTGCATTGAAGCATCACCCCCAGGTCAGTGTTTGTCTTCATGTGAGTTCTGGATACACAGCTCAGCATTTGCACCCCCAAAAGGAAAATAGTGGCCCCCAAGGCCCGGAGCCCTTCAAAGAAAACTCCAACAGACTTGCATGCAGTCTGTTTGCCTGAATTTTAACTCCCACCGTGCTACAGCATGCCATGTTCTAAAACCATCACTTTGGATCACTTTATATTCTAATTCTCTGAAAAGCCCCTCAATCTTGGTTACCACCTGACACTTGTTGGTTAACTTTTAGAACATAGTTTAGATGTCACTTTTGTTTTTGTGGATACTATACAGACTACATATCAAGTTTTCTGTAACTTATCTAGCACTGATCACCCAGTCCTTGATGGTGTGGTGTCCTTACCATCTGGATGCCTGAACTGTTATGAGTCTCAGGATGCTTTCAGTTCAGGTCATGTACAGTGCACACCCTCGCCGCATCTGTAATCTCAGGTGTGTATCTGGGGTGTGGGGGCCAGCAACCCTTCCACCCTAACGACTAGTCTCGCTACAAGCAAGTCAAAGAGGCCTCGAATGGACGGATTACAATGGGAACGACATATGCCTGCCCAATGACTACGTAATTTGGATATGAGCATACTGGAAGTGAATATCAGAGGTTTACGCTTCAACATCGGCGAGCTCTCAAATCTTTGCCATGAACTTCGACCTTCAATCGTTGTTGTGGAAACCTTTTTGGATGCCACTGTTCAAGATGGAGCTGACTGTATCAACATCCCAGGGTACTCCCTTTGCTGTCGTAAAGACAGGCCTAGCAAAAAACCAGGAGGTCAGAGCAGAGGAAGTATTGCAGTCTACTGCCTTGAAGGTGTTGCCATATTCCATGACTGCACTATTGACCCAGAGAATTTGGAGCTGATTTGGTTTTCTGTGACCCTACATTCACAGAAAGTGCTAGTAGCTGCAGTCTACAGACCACCTAGTGCCAACTGTGATGTCATCAGCTACCTTGACACCACCACGATGTCAATGCTCTCTGCCTTCAACGCACACTCAGTAATCCTTATTGGTGACTTCAACATCCATCATAAGGAATGGCTTGGTAGTCGTGTAACCGACTCCGCAGGACGTGCAACCCTTGAAACGTGCAACACGCTTGGTCTGACCCAGCTTGTTAAAGAACCAACCAGGAAAGGTCAGATACTCGACTTGGCAATGACAGAGCTTAATGCCACCTGTAAGACTTTCCCAAGGCTTGGAACATCAGATCACAACCCTGTCCTTCTGAAGCTGAATGTGCCATTAGATAGGGACAAACCTTACCAACGTAAAGTGTGGCAGTATGACAAGGCCAACTTCTGGGAGATGAGAGGCTTTCGCGCTTCTGAAGACTGGTCCTCGGCCCTTCATATAGAAGATCTAGAAGAGGCATGCAATAATGTCACAACCATCATTTCTGATGCTATGGAAATATACATAACCAGGGAAACTTGTGACCAGAAAGACCGGTGATAAGGTATGGTTTGATGACAATTGCAGACGAGCGGCAAGGAAGAAGCACCGCTTGTTCAGAAAACTTAAAAGGAACAACACTAAGGGCAACAAGGCCAAATTCTCAGAAGCCAGAAGAAACTACAATCTTGCTGAAAAGAAAGCCAGAAGAAAGTATAACAACAAATTGAGGAAGGAACTCTCAGATGGTAGTTTCAGCAGCAAGAAGTGGTGGAACACGGTCAACACCTTGTCTTGTAAACCCACCAGAACTGACATTCCAATCTTGAAAGACCAACATCATGTCTACACCACTGCAAAAGAAAAGGCTCAGAAGTTCTACCAGACTTTTGCTGCCAAGTGTCAGCTTGACAGTGCAGACGACCCTGCTCCGGACTCTCAGCTTTCAACAACTTGCAGGATAGAGAGGGTTACCTTTAAAGCCAAAGTTATAAGGAGGCTCTTAAGGAATCTGCAACTGGACAAAGCAACTGGCCCTGATAACATCCCAGCCGGAGTCCTGAAAGAGTGTAGCGCAGAACTGACAAGACCACTCTCCTTGCTGTTTCAGCTTTGCTTCAATCAGGGAGTCTTTCCAAGCCAATGGAAGACAGCCAGCGTCATCCCCATCCACAAGAGAGACTCAAAATCAAATCCATGCATGTACTGGCCAATCTCACTGCTCAGCATCATCAGCAAAGTTATGGAGGCAGCTGTTAATTCACAGCTTCGGAAGTACCTCCTGGGAAATGGCCGCCTTTCAGACCGACAGTTTGGATTCAGACCACATCATAGTACGACTGATATTTTAACCATCCTCACCCAGCAGTGGTCTAACTCTTTGGATAGAGGAAATGAAGTGTCCTTGATTGCCCTAGACATCAAAGGTGCTTTCAACAAGGTCTGGCACAATGGCCTTTGCTCGAAACTTATTGGAAAAGGAGTGTGTGGAGAGCTACTAACCTGGATAAGGAGCTATTTGACAGACCGCTCCATCAAAGTTGTCTTATCTGGCCAGTCTTCTGGAGCTTTACCAATCAACGCATCAGTTCCCCAGGGATCAATCTTGGGCCCTCTCCTATTCTCTGTCTTCATAGATGATTTGAGTGACGAGTGTGAAAATCAGCTCTATCTTTACGCTGATGATTCGACTTTATTCTGTGAGATCAAATCCACTGATGACCTTAAGGCCATTACAGCTAGCCTAAACAGAGACCTGGAGAGGATGAGAACCTGGGCAGACAGGTGGAAGGTAACATTTGAACCATCAAAGTGCAAGACTATGACAGTTTCCAGGAAAAGAGCTCCCACCAGGCTTGAACTCAAGTTTGGAAGTACATCGCTGGCTGAGATGAACGAGCTGGAGATTTTGGGAGTCACAATAGACAGCAAATTGACCTGGGCAAAACATATCTCCAACATTGCATCAAGAGCTGGGCAGAAGCTGGGAGCCCTAAGGAGAGTAGCAAACAAGCTGGATAGAAGAGGTAGAGCAACTGTTTACAAGGCCCAAGTGAGAAGTGTAATGGAATATGCATCACTGTCATGGATGAGTGCTAGCCCGACAACACTTGGTTTGCTGGACACTGTCCAGAAGAAGGCACTTCGTATTATTGGTGTAGACAGGGACATAGCTAGAATAGAACTTAACATCACAGCCCTCCACCAGAGATGTCAGGTGGCAGCAGCTACAGTCCTCTATAAAATGCACACCAGTATATGCCCAACAGACCTTCGTGCTCTGCTTCCTCAGCCTTATGTTGTTAGGAGAGCCACCCATTTCAGCCTATCAATGCCATGCCACGCTCTTGCAGTACCAGTGTCCAGAACAGTTTCCACAGGACGGTCTTTTATCCACACTGCAGTTCATGTTTGGAACAGCTTGCCAGATTGTGTAGTTGGTGACATCGCAGAAGATGGTGTTGTACCCTTCAGGAGCAGGGTGCACGAGTATTTGCTGTCATGTGTTTAAGGCTTCTGCCCTTACACTCCAGTCTCCTTGTTGCTGTGAACCACAGATTAGGCCATGGAAATATCTTTCATAGTGCATAGTTGCCCATGCTAGATTTTGATTTTTATCATTTCTCATGGGCTATTGTTCACTTTGCATCTTATAAAAAAAAACAAAAACAAAAAAACATAGTCATTATGCTCAGGGGTAATAAATTCTCTGCACAGACACATAAACTGCAAGGAAACACCCACTGTTTCAACAAACTAAAATGTTCTTCATGACTGACAGACTACATTTCTTTCAAAAATCGAATTTCTTGTGCAAAACATGACCCTGGGCTTTGAGAACGCTCCACAGGTTGCTGTGAGTTTTTCTCACCAGGTATTCAGCAGATTTCTGTGTGTTTTAGTGAACTATATTTGAGTTCCTTTTGATGTTTGTATGTTAGTGTGACTGCTCAGTGCCGCCTTTGAAGCTGATCCACTTGGCGTTTTGCCCCATCTGTAGATATTATATAAAACATGCTGTAGTGCTGATCATTCCAGGGTCATACTGGGTTCAATATGAATCTGTCTCTTGTTTTGGTCTGAGTCTCCCTGTTTCCTTCAGGTTCTACGTGATACATTTTCACACACAAAGAAAAGGTTAAGAAATGAGTGTGACAATATGAACATGTTCACACAAACTAAAGAAAAATGTAGGATGCTCTCTTGGGCTGAAAATTGCAGGTGGAGCCAAAAGTCATGAAAAGGTAAATGTTACTTTTTAAAATTTAAAGGACTATATGTCTACTGAAGCCAAACTATTGTGGAAGTCTCTGAAAAGTCTCAACTGAACTGGAAGCAGTGAAATAGTTTGAATTTGCAACAGAAGTGTAAGCCTTTAAAAGGGGATAAAGTGTTAGAACAAAGAGCAGTTAAATGTAATGACTGACAGACTGCAGTCTGTTTCAAGTAGAATCCCTACATGCTGTGGAGTTGTCAGTTTGCATGGGAGTGTGAAAAGAAGTTTAACCAATACTTCGAATGTAAAACTTGGCTACAGCTGTAATGGACACCAGTGAATCATCCTTGAAGGCAATTGATAAATTCAAGTTGGTAAGGTTACACAATAAATGCATTTCCGTATATATATATATATATATATATATATTATAGCTGGGCCGTTAATGGCAGTAACGTGCTGCATTACCGCGAGACTCTTATCGCGCGAGAAAAAAAGTCTCACCGTGAATCTATGCTTTTCAAAGTTGGGTCTGGGAGCTGGGTCTACACATGCAAGCTATGAAATTCACTTTGATATATTTTAGTGTGGATGTATGCCTGGCCCAGCCTGGCTGAATAACGCTGTGGGGGGCGTGAACAAGCCGAACCTGTCCTGCCCTGGTCGAAAGTCACGTGTCAATTAATAATGCCGCCTGACATGGATGCTGCTGCAGTAAAACTGGGCCTGCTCCAGGGCAAATTTACTTTCAAAAAACTTCCGAATGGAGACCTCGATAAGACCAAGTGCAACCGATGTGTATGTGTGTGTTGTCAGGATCACAGAAGTAGCCCAGCTGAATTTTCTCCACTTTATTTTCTACAGAAGAAAGGAATGCATGTGACTGTCTTCTGCTGTACTCTGCTTCCACAGCAGGCAAACACCGACTGTGTGGGATATACAGAACACACATTTTCAATACAAATTTTACAACAATGAAAATACATCAAATACAAAATGAAGAACAATGCCACCTGGTGGCCACATTAGCACAGTGTTTTGGGTTGGGGTGACTGAATGGAAATAACATTTATAACTTATGAATTAAACACATACCTGCAGAAGAAAGGAATACATGTGACTGTCTTCTGCTGAACTGTCTTTCTCTACTCTGCTTCTAAACATATAAACAAAGAACAATGAACACCCGAGCTGTGCTGCATGATTAGACACAGAGCACGCGTCCTCACTGACAACTCGCGCCAAAACAGCACAACCAAAAACATCTATAAAACCTCAAATAATGGTCAGAAGAACACAACACAGCTAGGCATTAAAATAATACACAATGATAAATAATATTCACTGAAGACTACAACATAAAATGCTAAATATATAAAGAAAACAACACAAAATCACAGCAGCTAATTATCCTACGACTTACACACAGCAGGCAAACACCGACTGTGTGGGATATACGGCAGAAGCTACGGAAGCCCCGGAGGCACTACAGAAGTCCAGGAGGCACAAATAGAGCAGGGTGCAAAAAGGCAATTCATATTTACAAAATCAATAAAATAATGGCAAATAAAAACAACTCACAGAGATAAAATTCAAAAATATTCAAAATAACAGCAATAAAGAGAAAATTAAAAATAATAATTTAAAATAAATGAACTTAACTCCGTTACACCCACCCCCACTGAATTTTATCGAACATGAGCACTAACTACACAGTATACATCATAAGAAACAGCACAAAGCCACAAGTTACCAGGGGTCAATATCAACACAACCAACAACAAATGTATCCCATGAGGATGATGTGGTATGAGAGCAGCGCTAATCCCTCAATCCAGCAACTGTCAACAGGGTGCCTTGTACACCCCACAAGACCCCAACACATAGTGTAGTGCAGGCCCAAGACACAGTACAAAATGAAAACAGTTAAACAGTACACTGTTAGAAAAATATTGGCTGTCTGATTACAATATTAGTCAGTCAAAGCCTGAAACATAGATTTGCAAACTGCTTTAACATTGAACTTGTCCTGAACAACATCCTGCCTGGACATGGTTTGTATGAGTCTGTTCACCGGATTGACCAGGTGGCCAAATCTAGACCTGACTTGTGTCTGTGCATGAGAACAGTCACAGTGCATGTTTGAGGTCTGGTCAGCAGTGTGTAGAACGTCTGAGGCATTGTCCGTGGGTGTCATAGTATTGAGAGCAGGGCCTGGCTGTTTCACACTCGCCAGGACGTCCACAGCAGTCACAGGAGCAGAGTCACAAGTCACAGACCGATCCGACGTGCAGCCCTCAAGTGAGATTGAGCAGTTTTGGGAGTCAGAGGTCATGCTCAGTGAGTCAGTGACATCTCCATCCGATAGACTTGGTGCAGACAGCTGAGTGATCCATGCTATGATTCTCCTCTCAGAGTCCACAGGCTCGGGATCAATCAAAGGACTCTGCTCGTCTTCTGCAACTGCAGGTGAGTTACCGTCACTCCCACCAACAACACTTTCACCATCTCCACAAAGAGTCACATCCTCTCTCTCAGACAAGACCCCTCCATCCTCTCTGATGTCACCAGTTTCAAAGGCTGAGGACTCTGTAGCAGACATGGAAGAGGCAGGGTCAGTCATTTCACATGTGGCCTCCACAGAGAGGAAATTGGCCAGCATGAGCAGGTTCCTGTGGACCTTCCAGTGATTGTGTCGCGGATCCTGTACGTGTGTGTCTCTGGTTTAATATCCACCACAGTGTAGATGGTAGATTCCCAACAGTCAGCAAGCTTCTTATTACCCCTTTCCTTCCTGTTGGCCAAGAGAACTCTGTCACCAACATCAATGACGGGTCCCTTTACTTTCCTGTTGTTAAATTGAGCATGTCTCTTCTGCACTCTCGAAGCGTGGTCCTGTGCAATCACCATCGCCTCCTTCAGGTCATTGGTGAGACATGCCACATACTTGTCATAAGTCATCACATCAAAGTCATGAAGAACAGTATGAAAGAGAATGTCAACAGGCAGGCGGGGGACCCGACCAAACATTAGGTAAAAGGGGGGATAACCTGTTGTCTCATGGACTGCACAGTTATACATAAAAGCCAGTGTCTGCAAGCATCGTGGCCAGTCAGCTTTCTCCTCAGGGGATAGCACATGGATCATGCCATCCAAGGTTCGATTGAATCGCTCCACACTCCTATTTCCCATTGGATGGTAGGGAGTTGTGTGCGATTTTCTGACACCTGAGACCCGGAGAAGCTCACTTACACACGTGGACAAAATTGTTGGTACCCCTCAGTTAAAGAAGGAAAAACCCACAATTCTCACTGAAATCACTTGAAACTCACAAAAGTAACAATAAATAAAAATTTATTGAAAATTAAATAATCAAAAACAGCCATTACTTTTGAATTGTTGATTAACATAATTATTTAAAAAAACAAACTAATGAAACAGGCCTGGACAAAAATGATGGTACCTCTATAAAAGATTGAAAACTATTTGACCAGAGTGACATGATTAACTCAGGTGTGTCATTTAATTGACATCACAGGTGTTTCCAAACTCATAATCAGTCAGTCTGCCTATTTAAAGGGAGACAAGTAGTCACCCTGCTGTTTGGTGAAAAGGTGTGTACCACACTGAACATGGACAACAGAAAGCGAAGGAGAGAATTGTCCCAGGACATCCGAAAAAAAATGATAGACAAACATCTTAAAGGTAAAGGCTATAAGACCATCTCTAAACAGCTTGAAGTTCCTGTGACAACAGTGGCTCATATTATTCAGAAGTTCAAGACCCACGGGACAGTAGCCAACCTCCCTGGACGTGGCCGCAAGAGGAAAATTGATGACAAATTGAAGAGACGGCTCGTTCGAATTGTATCCAAAGAGCCCAGAGCAACCTCCAAAGAAATTAAAGGTGAACTCCAAGGCCAAGGTACATCAGTGTCAGATCGCACCATTCGTCGTTGTTTGAGCCAAAGTGGACTTCATGGGAGACGACCAAGGAGGACACCACTGCTGAAAAAAACTCATAAAAAAGCGAGACTGGAATTTGCAAAAATGCATGTTGACAAGCCACAAAGCTTCTGGGAGAATGTCCTTTGGACAGATGAGACCAAACTGGAGCTTTTTGGTAAGGCACATCAACTCTATGTTCATAGACTCAAAAACCAAGCATACGAAGAAAAGAACACTGTCCCTACGGTGAAACATGGAGGAGGCTCAGTAATGTTTTGGGGCTGCTTTGCTGCATCTGCCACAGGGTGTCTTGAAAGTGTGCAAGGTACGATGAAATCTGAAGACTATCAAGGCATTCTGGAGAGAAATGTGCTGCCTCGTGTCAGAAAGCTTGGTCTCAGTCGCAGGTCATGGGTCTTCCAACAGGACAACGATCCAAAACACACAGCCAAAAACACCCAAGAATGGCTGAGAGAAAAGCGTTGGACTATTCTAAAGTGGCCTTCTATGAGCCCAGATCTGAATCCCATTGAACATATGTGGAAGGAGCTGAAACATGCCATTTGGAGAAGACACCCATCAAACCTGAGACAACTGGAGCTGTTTGCTCATGAGGAGTGGGCCAAAATACCTGTTGACAGCTGCAGAACGCTCATTGACAAATACAGAAATCGTTTAATTGCAGTGATTGCCTCAAAAGGTTGTGCAACAAAATATTAAGTTATGGGTACCATCATTTTTGTCCAGCCCTATTTCATTAGTTTGTTTTTTTAAATAATTATGTTAATCAACAATTCAAAAGTGATGGCTGATTTTGATTATTTAATTTTCAATAAATTTTTATTTATTGTTACTTTTGTGAGTTTCAAGTGATTTCAGTGAGAACTGTGGGTTTTTCCTTCTTTAACTGAGGGGTACCAACAATTTTGTCCACGTGTGTATCAGTTGACTCTCGAAGTTAGCACCTTGGTCGCTATGAATCCTTTCTGGAAAGCCAAACACACAGAAATACTGATCCTAGAGAACCCTTGCCACCTGCTTAGCTGTCTGGTCCTTACATGGAAACGCTTGAGCCATTCTTGTGAAATGGTCTGTTATCACTAAGACACCAACAGACCTGTTTCTGGAGTCCTCAGCAGACCAAAGACACACCAGTTCTAACGGCCTGGTTGATATTATGGACTCCAGGGGAGCCCTTCCCTCTGGCTCGTTGGTCTTACTGACGATGCATCGCTGGCAGTGTCGAACATAGTCTCTCACATCCCTGTCAAGGTGCAGCCAGAAAAACCTCTGTCTTGCCAAGCTGAGGCTCCTGAACTGAGCTTGATGTCCAGCTCCATCGTGCACACCCTGCAGAACCTCAGTCTTGAGTGAGTCAGGGACAACATATTGGAAGCGCTTTGCTTTAGTTTTCTGGTCCCTTGAAGTCCTGTATAGAACACCGTTGCACACAGTTAGCCAGTCCCAATGTTTTAAATATTTTGTTACAGAAACAGACTCCTGGAGGGCCTCCGACATCTCTCCACATAGTGCAGAACACGAGAAAGAGTTCTGTCCTCCGACTGCTTGTCACGGAGGTCCTTTTCAGTGTAGGCAGGTAAGGTGTCCTGTCCAGGTGGAATGAACTGAGGCAGATGCTCCAACACTTCAACAGCACGGGCTCTCGGACCAGCATCCCATTCAATGTGTGACAGTAATACAGCAGACACATCATCCTTTGCAACAGATTGAGTGTGCATTTGTAGCGGACTGCATGTTGACTGGGCATTGACACTCACTGAAAATGGTTTCTTGTTATCACTGGACAACCGGAAGGCATTCTGGACAGAAGAGTTTGACATGTCTCTGACCTCAGTGAGAAGACCTGCATGGGGTTCAGCAAGCAGCCTGTGGCCAACATTCTCCTTGACAAATGGCACACGACTCAGGGCATCAGCTACAATGTGTTGCTGACCAGGGACGTACTTGATATCAAAGTCATAACACGCCAATTTGGCTACCCAGCGTTGCTCACAACAGTCCAGTTTTGGTTTTGTCAGGATATGAGTCAACGGGTTGTTATCAGTCCAGCCTGTGAATTTGTGGCCTTTCAGCCAGTGACTGAACTTGTCACAAACAGACCATTTCAAGGCCAAAAACTCTAACCGGTGAGCTGTGTAATTCTTTTGGGTCTGAGACAACGACTTGCTGGCAAAAGCAATGGGTCTGGCTTGTGTTTCACCCTCTTGTACCTGAGAGAGCACAGCACCTATGCCATCCAGGGATGCATCAGTTGACAGCATGAAGGGGCGAGTGAAATCTGGATGAGCTAGTACAATGCTGTGAATCAGCGAGGACTTCAGGTGTTCAAAAGCCTGTCTCTGCTCCACTGTCCAGTCAGAGGCACACAATTTCCTGCCTGACTGCTTATTCTTATGGTGTTTGCCTTTCCTTCTTTCACCCTTCAGCAGATCAAAGAGCGGCTTAGCGATGGCAGAATACCTGGGCACAAAATACTGATAGTAATTTACCATCCCCGAAAAGGACCTAATCCGCTTTTGAGATGGGGTCACGCCATCAGGCTCCATGAGGTCAAAGGTCATCATGTTTGTGATGCTCTCAACCTTACTGGGGTCCGTTGAAACACCATTCTCATCTATGATGTGGCCGAGAAACTTGACGGACCTCCTGAGGAAGAAACACTTTTTGGGGGCCAGCTTCAAGTTATGGTCACACAGTCTCTCAAACACCATCTCCAGCCGCTGCAAAGCAGTCTCCTCATCAGGTGCAAACACCATCAGATCATCCAAATAGCACAACAGACTCAGATAGTTCTGGTCTCCAAAAATGCTGGCCATCATGCACATGAAGCTGCCGGGACTGTTGCAGAGGCCTTGCGGCAGGTGGTTGTATTCATACAAGCCCATGGGAGTGGTGAAGGCCGAGTACTTCCCGTCATCCTCGTGGAGTGGCATATTGTAGAACCCGGACGTCAAATCCATAGTACTGAACAGACAGTTCCCTGCCAGTGCTGCCAAACAGTCTGCCTGGTGAGGAAGTGGATGGGCATCCTTCAGGGTTCTCTTGTTCAACCAGCGAAACTCTGTGCAAATACGGAGATCTCCATTCTTTTTCCACACTAGCACCAAAGGTGATGCATATTCACTCATCGATTTTCTGATGATCTCCCTTTCCTCCACTTCACTCAGTACTTGGCGCAGCTTCTGGTACTGGCTGGGGGGCACTCGCCTGTATGGGAGCCTGAATGGTCTTTTGTCTGACAGGTGTATGTGGTGTACAAATCCCTGCGCCTCCCCACAATCAAGATGATGGCGTGAAAAGACATCCTCATACTGCAAAACAAGGTCAGCCATTCTCTTCCTGCAGTCCTCAGAAACCTCACAAGACTCAATATCAACACCACTTAGCCCGACTGACCTGAGCTGGACATTGGTTGAACTGGCGTCAGCAGCACGCGGCACAGCTGATTGAGTGCAGTTCACAAGGGGAACCTCTGAGTCCTCTGCACCATCCAAGTCCTCAAGTGCTACGACGGGGTAGACATCAGCCAGCTTTGCATTACGCCTCAATAACACAGGCTTATGTGATGTATTGATAAGTTTCAGTGGGGTCCATCTGTCTCCCCACAACGTAGTCACAATCTTTGCGACCAAAACACCCCTGGGAGCTGAGCAGGACGATGTGGGTTCTGTCATGATGGTGCTACCCGGAGAAACAGCAGTATTTTTGGGCAGTTTCCCCCACATGAGATATTCGTGCCCAGGTTCAAGTTAGGTAGCAGAGTTACACCGTACAGTACCAACCTTATCAGGAACATCTTCGCCTTTCCATGGGTTCAAACCAGACAGCATGGACAGGAACTGTTCAGCTTCTGGGTTCCCAGAAGGGCAGGGGCTGGACACTGTCTTCCAGTAGGACTCACATAGCTTGGACTGATGCAGGATGCGTTTTATGACGTTGGTTCCCAGTATCAGTTCATCACACTGTCCTGGAACAACAAGAGTGGGAACTAACATTTTGCAGCCGTACACTTCCATCTCCACATCATAAGCACATTTAGGCTTAACACAAAGCCCGCCACATTCAACAAGAATCATATTCACATCAATCAGTTTTTGGTCTGTTATCACTCCAGCCTCTCTCAGCTTCATTTCAGCTGTCTCACTGATGCTGCAGGCCATCGAACCACTGTCTAGCATCCCACCCATTTTCATTGTCCCACCCATGTCCACAGATGTGTAGAAGAGACTGTCACTGTTGCCAACTCTGTGAACATTTTGATAGACAACTTCAGAGTCATTACATGAGTCTCTGCATCTGACATGTTATCAGTTTGGGAGTTTGTATTATGACCTGTACTGCCTCCCTCCAAATACAGGTCGGCTAGTTTCCACCTGACTGCGGTGGGGATGATTTATTTGTAGGGCAATTCAGTCTGGTGTGGCCAGGGGCAGGGCAGGTAAAACACAGTCTCTCAGACCTGCAGTGTGAAGTAGTAGTGTGACTGGAGTCATTGCAGACTTTACAACTTGTCTCTCTGGTACGTCATTCACGAGGAGCACGCTGAAACCTCCCACCTTGACCTGGATGAGAAGTGTCACGCTGCTGCATTTTCTCCATCATCTCCTGAAACATGTCGACCATACGAGTGACAAGCCTTTCCTCTGACTGCTGGAGATTTTGAGCCACAACTGGTACAGAGGCTCGGCTTTGAGCGTGCTGGTGACCACCCTGAAATGACACAGATGCTGGAGCGGAGCATGGTGAGTGATGCACATCATGTTGAGCTTGGAGAGAGGAGGGTGAGGGTAGTGGACTCGGAGTGTGACACTGCTCATGCGCTGC
This sequence comes from Acanthochromis polyacanthus, assembly GCF_021347895.1. Taxonomy (NCBI): domain Eukaryota; kingdom Metazoa; phylum Chordata; class Actinopteri; family Pomacentridae; genus Acanthochromis; species Acanthochromis polyacanthus. The sequence goes on along the minus strand of NC_067132.1, from coordinate 6,250,317 downwards.
TAGGCTGGACAACGTTGGGCTGGGCTGCTCAGAGGTGATGGAGGTGACTTGGCTCTTCAGCTGCAGAGCACCAGCGGTCCTGCCAGTTGCCCTCAACTCACTCTGATAGTCATCAATCCTCAGCTGAACATCACGTGAAGTCCATTCGTGAATTGGCTTACACTTTAAGGTGCAGGATAACTCTGGGTCAGGGCAGTGTTTCACAAACATGAGAGCTATTTCATCATTCATGTTCTCTGTCTGTTTCCCTCATCTACACAGGCCCTCAAGAGCGAGGTCTGCTGCCTTATTCAGTCTTACCCAGTAGTCAACAGGATTTTCTCTGTGCTTGGGCAGAGTAGCATAAAAGTCAGCAAGACGGAGACAAGAGGGAGCTTCACTGAAGTAGCGGAGAAGAACATCATATATCAGTTCAGGTTTCCTTGTAACATCAAGAGTAGGATCACTACACAAGGCAATCTTAACATCTCTGGCCTTGCCCATTAGGTGGCTCATGATCTCTTCCGCTTGGTCACACACAGGTATGTCTTGTTTTCTAAGGTGAGTTTTAGTCATGTCAATCCAGTCCTGAACTGTGTATTTGTCATTGTTGTCACCTCTGTATGTCTGGAGTACCTTTTCAGGTTTAACATGGACTGTCACATGTGGGACGTCATGTCTGATCATATCACATTGTGAATTCTGGGTGACAGTGGCGGTCTGGTTGTCACTATTTATGTTAACAACACCAGCTGACATTAGCTTAGAAACAATGGATTCGCCTATTTGAGCGCCTAACTGCCCCACCATGTCTGTGAGGTGATGAATAGTATCAACATCACTACGGGGTGTGGAAGTAAGAGGACCCTCCCACATTAACTCACTAACAGGAGTACAACCTAGGCTCTGACCCAACCCTGTATCCACACAACTCTCAGGTGTATGCTTTGAATGTCCCACAGCCCTACTGTCAACAATATTACTAAACCAAACACTCCTACCTTTAGGCAAAGTAGGGCTATTAGGCCAATCCATTGTTATTTTAGCAGCAGTTTTCAATCAAACAAATGTACTTGCGTTGTGTGCTTAATTAGAAAGAAAATGAATCACAAAAACAGCTAAAGAGTCACACATACATCAATAAACAAAAGTTGTCAGCTCACTAAAGGTCAAACCTAAACCCAAATCACGGTCTCTCGTAAACCTGACCACTCAAGGATCTTGAAACGTAGATCAAGATGGCTGCACAGCATCCACGGCGATGAGCATCAAGCTGATCTGAAGATCCATCCGGGTCACGGCACCAGTGTAACCGATGTGTATGTGTGTGTTGTCAGGATCACAGAAGTAGCCCAGCTGAATTTTCTCCACTTTATTTTCTGCAGAAGAAAGGAATGCATGTGACTGTCTTCTGCTGAACTGTCTTTCTGTACTCTGCTTCCACAGCAGGCAAACACCGACTGCGTGGGATATACAGAACATACATTTTCAATACAAATTTTACAACAATGAAAATACATCAAATACAAAATGAAGAACAATGCCACCTGGTGGCCACATTAGCACAGTGTTTCAGTGTGGGGTGACTGAATGGAAATAAAATTTATAACTTATGAATTAAACACATACCTGCAGAAGAAAGGAATACATGTGACTATCTTCTGCTGAACTGTCTTTCTCTACTCTGCTTCTAAACATATAAACAAAGAACAATGAACACCCGAGCTGTGCTGCATGATTAGACACAGAGCACGCGTCCTCACTGACAACTCGCGCCAAAACAGCATAACCAAAAACATCTATAAAACCTCAAACAATGGTCAGAAGAACACAACACAGCTAGACATTAAAATAATACACAATGATAAATAATATTCACCGAAGACCAGAACATAAAACGCTAAATATATAAAGAAAACAACACAAAATCACAGCAGCTAATTATCCTACGACTTACCCACAGCAGGCAAACACTGACTGTGTGGGATATACGGCAGAAGCTACGGAAGCCCCAGAGGCACTACAGAAGCCCAGGAGGCACAAATAGAGCAGGGTGCAAAAAGGCAATTCATATTTACAAAATCAATAAAATAATGGCAAATAAAAACAACTCATTGAGATAAAATTCAAAAATATTCAAAATAACAGCAATAAACAGGAAATAAAAATAATAATTTAAAATAAATGAACTTTTAACTCCGTTACACAAGGTTGTTTGCACCTTGTGCAAAGCACAGTTATCTTATTGCAGGAGTACCTCGAGTCTCAGGTACCATCCATAGCCGCGGGAATGTATTTTTAACAAGGGGGGCTGCAGGGGAAGGGAGGCGGGACGACTTAATTGGCACATACATATAATCGCATATATAACACACACACCCACACTTCGGATGGTCACTGAATGAGCATTCCTTGTGAGAAATGATTTGCAAAAAACTATGAAAAATGAAAAAGTAATATCTACAGTATGCTGACCAGACTCGAACAACAAGAACAAGACTGCAATACATATAGCCAGGTCCCAGTTTCCAAAGACACACACATATGTTGCGCGGCAGCAACATCAAACAAAGAAAAACAATTTAAAGCCCGGTCTCCCAAGACACAAGCAGCTGCGCGGCGGCAGCATCTCAGAAAGAAAATATGTCTTACCTTTTGAGTCACAGAACTCCAAACATGGCCTTCCTCTCCGGGTTAGCACTGATGAAGGACCTCATTAGGGCATCAATGTCCAGACAGTCCAAAATATCACCATGAACATGCATAAGAGCAAGATGTGTCAGTCTTTTTTGAGTCATAGTTGTGCGTAACCACGTCTTCAGACGGCGCAGGGTGGAGAATGTTCTCTCTGATGAAGCAGTTGAGATGGGGAGACATAAGCAGAGTTTAAAAAGGCTTTCAGCTTCTTTGAAGATAGCCCTTGTTTGTGGATGGAGTTTAGTTATGCTTGTGGCGATGTCTTTTATGGTGTTGCAGGGCGACTCGCCAATAACGTCCCCGATCATTTTCAGCTGGGTCTCTCGTCGGGCTCTGTCAAAATGCGGGGGAAGGTAAAGGGAGTTTACATCCACTGTCTGTTCCTTACTGGCTGCTTTAATGATCGCCTGCTCTCTGAGAGCTGCTGTTTTCATGCCATTTTGGTCGAATCTCCTCTTCAGTTCCTCTGTAACCAAGTCCACTGCCTCATAAAACTCCCCTCGCCATGAATGTTGCACATCTGCTTCTGGCTCCGTTGTGTGCCGATAACGGCCTGGGGTTTTTGTCCGCCTTTGCGCACCTGGCATTTTCAGTCCTGCTGTGGAAACTTTGTGCAGCATACTGTTCACCACTGCATCATCACGAAGTGCTTCCATGCGCTTTCTCAGTAAATCAGCACACTGGAGAGCACCAAGTGCGCTGGCTTTGGTGTTCTGTAAACTCCTTGCCACTGACTCACAGGGCTCGAAAAGCGCTTGACAACACAGGAGGCCAAAGTAGGTTCTTGCTTTCAGTGCTTGTTTGTAAAGGCCTCCGATCTTGGCTCGTGCCTCTCCCCGCACAGACTTGTCATCCTTGAGCTGCTCCATAGTTCCAATGATTTCTCTGTAGGCAGTGCATACGCGCGTAATGGCTATGGTGCGTATGCACCATCTTGTTGGGCATATGGCCAGTATGGTAACCACCTCATCGCAGCCAAACATTGACTCGTAGAGCTCCTTTCGTTTATATGACTCACGGATAACCACAGCTATGCCCTGAACAAAATTCATGGAGTCGGCAATAAGACTCACCTCACGTGCGGCCTCTTGAAGGACCAAGTCCAGGGAGTGGTTGGCACAGTGCACGAACAGAGACTCTGGGCATAGTTCTTTAAGCCGTGCCTGAACACCTGTAAACCGTCCTGACATATTACTTGCTCCATCAAAGCAGTATCCCTGGAGACGTTCAATTGGGATGTTCAGCCTGAGAAATACATCTCTAATGCAGTTGAACAGGGTCTCACCGCTGCTGTCAGGAGCGTTGTAAAATCCAAGGAAGTCGGAGTGAATCTCCATGCTCTCATCCACATATTGCAGCGTTAGGGAAAACTGCTCCATTGCACTGGCGTCTGTGGTACCATCCGCCGTGAGTCCATAGTATGGACTATTTGTGGCACGGGATATGATCTCAGTGTGGATAGCACAGGCGTACTGCTGAATGACTTCATTCTGAATTGTGTCTGAGAGCCAGTTGTCTCTCCTCAGAACCCATTCTCTCTCTTTTGGGAGGTTGTACGTACGTTCCAGCATAAGTTCATACAAAATGCCGTCACGGCTGCTGTCACCTCGAAAAGCCACCCCCTTCTTCCCAAGGAAACGCACCGACCTGAACATTAGTTCCAAAACATGTCTTGCTGTAGCTTGAGCTTGGCGGGCAGCATCAGATAAAAGGGCATTAATTGGTGTGTTTTTGAGAGCAGCGAGTTTCTGGATGGCATCACTGTGAAGCTTAGACTTCTCGTGCTCGTTAAATTTTTCTGTGGCCTTTCTCCAGTTTGTGAAGCCCCCGTTGACAAAACTGCTGTCCAACCTTACGTTTTCTTCATTAATTAGTGCTTTCTCCACAGCACTGACACAGCTGAAACAGACGACTCGATCTCCATCTTCAATGTAATGAAGCCAGCTCCATTTGTTGAACCAGCTTGCTTTGAATGAACGGCAAAACGTTTCTTTTCCGAATGTCCTTCCAGGAAAAGTGAAGCTGGTTGGTTGATGCGGTGCTTCTGAAAGATTAACGTTAGCATTTTTATCTGCCAACTTAGCCTGGGCGTTATCTTCAATATTAGCTGCGTCGCAGCTTCTGTGAACGAGCTGGCTAGCTTGAGAGGCCAGAGAGGCTGCGGCTGTGGCGGACTCAGAAGTGCTCAGACTGGGCTGCGAGTCAGCCTCTGCCAACTCGCTGTTGTATCTTTTTTTGCTTTGAAGAGGCTTACCAAAGTAATCAAAAATGCGTTTCTGTGCCATTTTAGCAAGTGAGTGGCTAGCTACATCAGTCACAACATGATCAAGGGTCAATATGTGACAGGCCCCCTGTTGGGCAGGGGGTGCTGCAGCACCCCCAGCACCCCCACTTCCCGCGGTGATGGTACCATCTAAATGCGAAACACACCGGAGCGAACATGGAAGACGCCCAGAGAGGTTCGGCAGCGCCCCCGGGGAGTCGCGTTCGTCAAACTACAATGTTGGAGAGCACCAACCGAGAAAAGCCCATCAGCGAGGCTTTATCGGCAAAGTTAACTAACTTCCTAGCTCTTTGGATTGCCATCAACTGTCGGCCTATCAGCGTGGTTGAAGACGAGGGGCTTCAACTTCTTCTCCAGGCAGCCGCAGGCGACCCATCCTACAAACTGCCTAGCAGGCGAACTATCACAAGGAGAATCCAGGACCAACACGCCGCAGAGAAAGCCGTGAAAGAAGAGAAGTTGGCAGGGGCGACTTATGTAGCACTAACTGGGGACCATTGGACATTAGTGGGGCAAATTGTTGAAACAATACTTCACTTGGTGATACAAGCACCATATTTGGTGTGTAGGTGCTTCAGAACTTACTCTCTTGGAAAAGTATGTTATCCACTTGAAAATACAAAATGGCCACCATTCAAAGCGGTTTAAACGGTGTTTGAACTATTTTTTGATTAAATAGTCCCATTTTGATGGTCTATACATCAAAATATATGTTTTTGAGTGTGAGAAGTCCAATTCTGCATTTAGAAAATCAAAATTACTTCCATCAAATGACTTCCATTCTCTGTTTTACAAACAATGTGACTTGTGTGTTGTTTGAGTCAGGAAACGACTTACTGCTTATGTGCAGCTTCGACTGGTTCTTCGAGTCTTCACATTTGCAGGCACACAACTGTGTACACTTCAGTCTGAAGCGATAGCATTTGCATCATCCTCGACATTCAGTCTTGCCACATTTTGTCAACTGCTCACAAGTCTGAGCAATGGGTGGAAGAGTTGTCCAGAGAACTTGCCAGACGTCACCATCTTTTTGCCAGCCCCAGTTGGCAGGGCATTCAATGTGCTTGTTGTCTGGCCCCATATGCAGGCAACTTGGAACGAGGGCTGCGCTTGTCGGTGGAATGGTAAATGGACTTGCTCTTATATAGCGCTTTTCTACTCATCAGAGTACTCAAATTCACACACTAATGTGCAGGTTGCTAATCAACCTGCAACATCAGTCAGTATACATTCATACACCAGTGGTGTAGGCAATTCGGGGTTCAGAATTTTGCCCAAGCACATGACTAGGTGAGAGCAGGAATCTTGCCCAAGCACATGACTAGGTGAGAGCGGGAATCGAACCGCCAACCCTTCGATCATTGGACGACCCTTTGCTTCCGAGCAAACAAGTCCAGTCTTGCCTCGTCCACCTTGCCTGTAGTACTGTGCTTGTCATACATGGTGATGACAAATTTCTCAAGGATGTTGATGTCTACATCATTTATGATAGGTGGGTATTGACTGAGCTTTTTCAAGACAAAACTACAACTAACTAAACTTCTAGTTGAGATATATACAGGGGCTTATTAGATAGCATTTGGGACACTCAAGTATACTAAAACTACAGTGAGTACACCACTACAACGGTTAGTAAACTACAACTACAGCTAGTACACTACAAGCTGACACTGAACCCCATGCTGAGTCTCACAGCAGTGATGTCACCAGTGTGCCCTGGTTGTGCTTTGACATCACTCTTATAAAATATTACACACCAATAGAGCCTGACCACAGCATTTCAATGAATGATCATGGATGTCTGCCTTCAGCTTAATGCAATATCTGTTATCAAACAGCTTCTGAAACCCCTAATTTTCAGTCACATTATTGCTGCCATTTTAAAACAGGTGGCCATATTGGAATTTAATTCACACCATTGAGTTTTTCCAGTCAGAATACATTCATTTTGATGTTTGGATCATGAACACATTTCTGTTCATTAAAGTTCTACTTTGAAAACCATTTCTTTGCATTTAACGAAGTGGTCAGCTTGAAAACTGATGGCCATCTTGGATTTTCAGCTGGATAACGTACTTTTCTTAAAATGCACATCCTAAACATCATTTGTGTCAAATTTGGTGCTTGTATCACCAAGTGAAAGATTCTTATGGAATATTGAATTAATCTGCCCCACTACATCTCTCGCCAATGAAAACTACCTCGGCGTTACTGTACACCTGATTGATGCCAGCTGGGAACTTCACTCGTTTGCTTTAGGTATGTGATACAGGCTAATTTAGCTAATGTAGCCTAACACAGCCACAGCTTTTTTAGCTAACGTTATTATTAGGGATAGCATTAGATTGCCATAATGATAGCTTACTGATTGATTTCTTATTGTTGTTGCCTGATAGGTCTATAGCCTATTACTAGCGAACTTATTCTGATCTACTTTGTCCTGTTAGGTGTGATCAAAACGGAGGAGCGGCACTTTGCAGACGCGTGCGCCAAGCAATTTCTCAATGTCGCAAATCAGTGGAATACAGAAAACAAAATCACAACTATTGGAACAGACAGCGCTCCCAACATGATTGCTGCAGGGAGGATTCTTCCATTCGAGCATCTGCCCTGTGTTGCGCATCTTATACAGAGAGCCATTGTAATGTCACTTCGGGATGGTGGTTTTGACAGTGTCTTGGGGAAGCTGCGTAAAGTGGTTAGGCATTTCAAGCACAGCCCAGCCAACTCAAATGAGCTGAATGCCCAGCAAGCCTCGTTTAATCTCAACCAGGAGTCACTCGTGCAAGACGTCCCCATACGTTGGAACTTGACCCTTGACATGATCAAGTGCGTGAGGCGCAACAGAGACCCATTGCACACCACTCTGGCCAAGCAGAAGCCCAATCTGGCTCTCCCAACTGATTCTGAATATGAGAAGTTGGCAAAGCTGGAAACACTGCTACAGCCATGCAAGTATGATATGATAGTTTTCATGAATTGCATAAGTTCTTTTAAAAGTCACTTTGCATTTGAGAAATACAAGCCCTTAAATATAGCTATTCAATAAGTTTGTTTAATAGGCTATGATTATTCAGAACTTAAAAATTGTGTAATGAACTGGCCATTAATTTATTCATTTTGTATTGCTGTGTCTGTGTGTGTGTCTGTGTGTGTGTCTGTGTGTGTGTGTGTAGGTATGTCCCTGAGCTCCTTGGTGGGGAGAAGTATGTGTCCTGCTCTGTGGTTCTACCTGCCCTGTGCCACCTCCAGCAAGCTATGAAAATCTCAGATGATGATCCTGTGGTCCGTGTACTTTACGGCCATCCGTTTTCCGGATTGATATGGGTAAACGAAAAACGGGAAACCATCCGATTTTCGATTTCCGTTTGGATGAAGGTAAACGAAAAACGGGAAACGAGCCGTGTCCCGTTTTTAGTTTGGAAATCGAAAATCAAAAAACGGAAAATGAGCCTATATCTGATTTTCTACTGTGGGTTTATTTCACACAAGTCGGGAAATAAAATACAAATGTCATTCCCTTTTGTGTGTCTCGCTTTGCCTTGACCTGGAAACACCTCCTCCTCCTACTCCTTCTTCTTCTGCTGCTGCTGCTGCTTCTTCGGTCTGCTTCGAAAACGACGCACACATTACTGCCCCCTAGTGATATTATTGGCTTGCCGCGCTGTAAGCTTCACGGTCGCCAGCTACCGCTATGGCTTGAGACGGCTACGGCAACTACATCGCAGAGATGAAAGCGAACGGCTTGACTGCTAGTGAAATTTCTGCACAACTTACTGCACAATTTGGCCCAATACGAGGGATTTCAGAGAGAAATATTCGCCGGTGGATCTCGGAGCAAGGCCTGTCAAACTTTATTAGCGATGAGCAACTCCAAGGCGAAGTAGCTTCAGCTACTGCTGAGGTAAGTAACATTGCACGAGATTGATTCATGATTATTGTATCTGTTGAAACATTACATATAAAACTAAATAACCAATGTTCATGTGAGTACATGTGAGAATGTTTTATTTTAGAAAGAGTACCTGGCACGTTTATATATGGAATTGTGGGTAACAGCGCTCTTTTTAAATTTCTTTGTGGTGCTCAGTATAAATGATCAATCTGTCTGACTAAGGTGACCAAACGGCCTCTTTTGCCCGGACACGTCCATCTTTTACAGCCTGTCCGAGACATCCAGGGGTGTTTTATAAATTAATTAAATCTCCAGTTTTATTGTTTTTCACTGGACCAATTAGCGTGTGTTGAAATTGACGGACGCTTTGCATAGAATACTACTGTAAGACTGTCTTCTTGTAGCCTTAGCAGAAGTTCTACTGTCTTCTTGTAGCCTTAGCTGACTCTCGATAGGGCTGTAGGTAACAAAAACAACGCGGAGACCGGCTCTTCTTCTCAGGTGCAAACTTTTTAATGTGCCTCAGTGGAACTCACCGGTGCAAGTCCCACAACAACACCTCGCGCACCTTTAAGGGGAAGTAACCCTGCAGTTATATATCTGTAGTTACTTCATTTCACCAAAAGGTGTCAGCACAAGACAACCAACCTCCATCATTAACAAAAGTCTTAACCAGTCAAATAAAATAAGGTTTTCATAAACAAAGTAATATTCTCAAAAAAAACAAACAAAAAAAAACATCTAAGATTCTTGCCCTTACCTGTGATGTAATCCCAGAGAGCCTGTCCATCCAGCTATTATTATGTGATAGGAGGATATGCTGATACAGGGGAGGCATTATTTTATTATATATTTTTTTCACATTATTTCATTTCATTTCATTTCAAACTTCAAGCATCATTTAAGTACCACAAGGCTGGCTGAGTGTCCTCTTTTTTGGAAATCAAAATATGGTCCTAATCTATCTGTCTGCCTGTCTGTCTGTCTGTCCACAATAAGAACAACCTGGTGCAGTCCTGTATGCTTTTGTATGTCATTTTATAATTTTACTGATTAATGTGTTATCCAAATTGATAGTTACGCCAACATATGGCAGAAAAATTATGACAGAGTACCTATCTTCCAAGGGCATACGTGCCAGCGAAAAGAGAGTGGGAGCAGCTTTACAAGCAATTCACCCTCAACATCACGAAGCTCGGCAACAAGTAAGCCTATATGCAATATTAACTGCAAACACAAACCAACAGGCCTGATGGTGGGACTACAGCAAGAGTCTAAATTCAAAAACTTTTAATTAAACTTCTTTCCACTTTTCTGTTTTTAAGGGAGCCTGGAACCTGAATCCATTTCCTTACAGGGCAGACTACATTGGACAGAAGTTGCACATGGATCAGAATGAGAAGCTGGTGATGTTCGGGGTTACCCATGTTGTAGCCATCGATGGTTTCAGTGCGAAACTGGTCGCCCATTCGACCATGCCAGTTAAAAACAACCTAAAAATTTATAAAGAGGTGTACAGGTATGGTGTTAGTTGTGCACATAATTCCAAAAGTGTTCTAACAGAGACATAATGTTATATTGTGAGCATATAAGAGCGCATGACATTAGACCCTGTTGCCTTGAGATTTTTTTTTGCGTAAACATAAATATGTAAGCATATATGCACCTCATATTGATTTTTGTTTTTCTTGTTGCCATTCTTGAAGGGAAGCAACAATGACATATAGGCTGTGGGATCAGCTTAGAGCAGACTGTGGGACAAAGTTTCACCTGAGTCTGTTCATACAGGACAAACTCTCTGGCTACAGATACTGCACAGACAGGCCATCATTTCTGCAGACAGCATCAACATCAGTAGGTTTTATCTGCTTTTGTACTTTTTCTGCATAATACATAATTAAATAATCATTCTGATCATTGTTGTTGCTTAACAGGGATGATTGTGTTTAAAGTGTTTAAAGTTTTAATTCGTCATTCAGCAGGGGTTTTTTTCTGTTTACATGCACTCGTTGGTCAAGACATAATGCTGCTTTTCCCCTTTGTTTTCAGAACCATCGCATTGAGAGGATTTGGGTTGAGGTTTGTATGTTGATAACAGAATGTTTTTGTTTCCCATATTGGAGATAATAGATTTGTTGATCTGAAATTAGATTTTCTAAATATTAAACTCAGCTCCAACTAATTTATTTGTATGTATGTATGTATGTTTGTATGTATGCATGACTCTGTAGGTGAATAACAGTCAACTACAAAATAAAGGCCTGTCTGACACGACAAGAGGTTTTCAATATGCAGGACGGAGTCATCAAGTTCTGTGTCTCAGCTCTGGCATGCCAAGTTGCCAGTGTTGGCATCAGCCGGTTTGTTGAGTCGTGGAATGCACATAGAGTGCCAGGTGGTTAAATTTTCATGCTTTTTGTATTAGTTTATCTGTCTTTATTTATGATGCTTTGAGGTTAGGCTAGCGATCCGTCTTTGCAAATCAAGATCCTATGTACTGCAAATATGCTGTATAATTTGGTAATATGCATCTCATGCCTATATTATAACATATTGCAGTAAGAGGGATCCCCAATGTTTTGACATCAGATGGCTGTCCAGTCAAGCTTGCTGAGAACCTTCTTCCTTGTGCCTCTGTAGCAGCAGACTGGTATGATGCAGAGAAAGGTTCTTCCCTGACTAGGGTCTCAGGTTTTGGAAGAGATCCTTTTATTACTGATGAAGAGAGACAACAGGCTGGAAGGCGATTCTTACCCCTAAATTCCACATAACGCGAAACCGCCGCGCCGCGCTCTTGAATCGTACCGCGCAGCGCTTAGAACCCATTCTCTTCTATCAGACAATTTCCACTGCACACGCTGCGGAGCGCCAGCACCGCGTCTCTGAAGTGCCGGCGCGTGCCACGGCGCTGGAGATTCGCTTCAGTTCTATTTTCTGCGCCGCCGCTTCAAATCCTCGTAAATTCACTGTCGTTGAGAAAGCTCCAGACAGGAAGTTAAACTGGAACTTTCAAAATAAAACACAATGCACGACCTCTCGGACGTAAATTTTTTCCTATATGTTGTTATTACACCTCCGGAGGCATGAGCATCAGGTCAACAGGGTCCCAGATACAACACGACGCCATAGACAAGAGAAATTGCCGTTTTTTTATATAGAATAAACCATACAAAATTAACTATTGGATAAAGAAAAGCACTCATTTGAGATCAAAGCATAAATCATGTACTCAACCATGCTAGAAGTACTATAAATCACAGAGCAATGTGGCTGGATCAAGCAGAGCGACCCTGTAGAAGCGAAATGAGGTGTGGTTTATTTATTTTCTGTTTATATCATGTGTTTTTATCGCGTGATATCGCTATTCACACGAGAGCCTCTCTGAGGAGCAGCCTTCCCCGTCCGGACGGCGCGCCACTGCGCTGCGCTTGCAGTGTGCTTTGACTTTCGGAGCAAGATGGCGGCGCTTCGTTCCGTTGCGCGGCGCGATCGCGTTATGTGGAAATTTGGGGTTAGAGTCCTTAGGGGACATCACAGTTCTGTTTGATGGCATCATCAATGACAACCCAAGGCCCTTTCAGGATGCTCTGCCATACCTTGTCCATGTATGTCCAAGCTGAACAATAACAGTAGCACAGGTAAACAGAAAGGTAAAAAATTAATCAATTAATTCATTGAATTAATGAAAGCCAGGACTGATTCCAGACCCTTAACCCTACGGATGTTGGCCTCAAATTCGGGACTTCTGCACTTCAGGCAGTGGTCTGCATTTTGAAGCCACTCCCTCACACAGGCTCCACACCCCACCAGTGAGCAGCAACACTTGCTGAATGTGGGCTCATCCATGGTCGCTGCAAGGTTTTAAATAGTTAGAGAAATAATATTAACAAAAACAGTTCATTTGAAGTTATACATCTGAGTTTGCTGAAGGCTAGATCTTGTACTAGGCCTGCTTTTGTTACGTATCAAATACATACCTTTACAAACCAGGCAAGAAAAAGCGTCTTTCACTGGCTGAAGATCCGAGTCCTTCACTTTATTCCTGGCCATCTCAGACAGCTGGTTAATGCTATCTGAGATGTCATGGAGGCCCTCTGCAGCTTTCTTCAGCTCATCTATCTTTTCAATCACTTCCTGCAGATGACTGTCTTCAGCCCGTCTACTTACATGTGGGAACAAAAGAGAAGCAACTTAACTAATCATCTACATAGCGCTCTTCTCAGCACTATTGCACAGAGTGCTTTACAAGAGTTATAATGTAAAAATAAACAAGTCGTAACAAAATAAAAAAGAAAGCAGTAAAAAAAATAATAGTAAGACCAGCATAAATAAATACATAATCAAAATAAACAGTCATTCAGGAGTCCCACAAACCTAAAGAAACTGATAAAAACGATGATAATTAGTCACAAGTATCACAGCACCTAAGAGAATTGGGAAGAATAAGTTAGTTATGCAAGTGTCATACAAGCAGGATAATACAGAAAATAATTCATGATTTCTTTGCTTGTGCATAATAACACCACAGTGTAATTCACAATTTAAATCAGATTTTGCTTCATACCATATCTTCTATTACTGTACCTTGTTTTGGCTCGCCGCCCATTCTGGAAGTCACGAAAATCATTTTCAGTGAAAGCAAAGCTCTTCCGTGAATTCTGTTTCCAGCACTGGGAGCCTATGGAAACAGAGAGAATGTAATTCACTTTTGGAATAAAAAAAGTCTCAAAAGAATGAGAAATTGCTTTTATGACATAACTGAGGGATTGAGCAAACTTCTGTGATTTTTATTTTGATGTGAGAAATGTATTAAAGTGATTTAGATCATATGTCATGCTGAAGCAACTTACTTCTTGTGCCCTCTGAATCAAGGATTTCATTACCCTGACTATCACTCTCGATAGCCCCCCTCACTTTTGCAGCGATGCCCTCAACAGTTGCATCTGCTTCCAAAAAGCGGATCACCACTGTTCTTGAAGTTGCCATTTTTCCATTTATCACCTCAGCAGTATGGATCGATCTGAGGATGGAGAGACAGATTTTTCTCTCAAGGGATGCACAATCGAATCCATAATATATGAATTCCATATAATAAATAACAATCAGTCAGAATCCATTATGTAGTGGGTGGGGTTGTATAGTGACACTTATGTTTATATACTGTATTGTTGACATTTCAATTAAAAAAATAAACTGTATTGTCGAGTAGTAACCTTTACCTTTGCAATGGTCTAGAAAAAACACTTGGTCTTGGGGTTCCTACTGGTGGTCTTGAACCCACTGAGGACAGAGAGGGCAAGGGAAAGGAGAAGGGGACAGGTGCCCTACTTGTAGGGGTCAAAGGGGTCACGGTTGGCCCCTGATCTCCATGCACTTATTAATGACCCCGGTTAGTGAGGATCAGAACAGAAAAATTCCCTGCGACCTCTGGGAAGATGGCTGTGTTTGTGTCATCAGTGATGTAAACACTGCCAGCAGTAACCTGTACAGTTGGATAGAATGTAATTGCATTAAAACAGAACTGTGCAACACTTGACTCTTATCGATTCAGACGATAAAACAGTAAAACGATGCAGCCCAACATCTTTGCACCATGGTACTTATGAAAACATATAGGCCAACATTTACAAAAGAAATCACTCTGCAAATATATATTTTATTTTGCTCCATATCAAATTATTGATAGCCTAATTCTTCATTCAGCTCTCAGGGGAGAGCTGAATGAAGAAGCGCTCGCTTGCACGATTTCACAGAATTCCCACATTTTCATTGTAAAAAAAAAAATCATAAAAATATTTTTCAGGTGCTGGCCTGGTGAGTAGAGGATGTTGGGAAAATCCCTTTTTTCCGTCATTCATCACTTTTTTTTCTGTTTCTCGCAGTTTTTGCAAGTTTCCGCAATCTCACCAGATAAATTGCATACAAATGTCACCAATATTCCATTGCCTTTTTTTTGAATAAAAACAAGGAAAAACAAGGTTTTTTTCTACCCACAACAATATTCTTAAAACTCCTTTTCCCAAGGGACAAGAGCCCCTGAGAGAGTGCGCCCATTTAACTGTGTTAGCTAGCATTCGAATGTTAGCTAAAGTGACATTGGCCCCTACACACATCATTTCATGTTTACTCGCGTGAAAAATTCTACAAACCTTCTCCACCGTCATATCGTCTTCTCAGAGACTCACTCGCCTCCCAGCACGAAAAAGAACGTAAGAGTCCATCACTTGGATTCTTAATGTTGTTGGCGTTCACTACGAGTTCACGAAAGGGAGTTCATGACCATTGGCTGTATAACGTTAATGATGGATGACGCCCGAGGAGGCTCACAGCGCGGCAAGCCAATAATATCACTAGGGGGCAGCAATGTGTGCGTCGTTTTCGAAGCAGACTGAAGAAGCAGCAGCAGCAGAAGAAGAAGGAGTAGGAGGAGGTGTTTCCGGGTCAAGACAAAGCGAGACACAAAAAAGGGAATGACGTTTGTATTTTATTTCCTGACTTGTGTGAAATAAACCCACAGTAGAAAATCAGATATAGGCTCGTTTTCCGTTTTTTGATTTTCGATTTCCAAACGAAAAATGGGACACGGCTCGTTTCCCGTTTTTTGTTTTCCTTCATCCAAATGGAAATCGAAAATCGGATGGTTTAACTTTTTTCGTTTACCCATATCAATCCGGAAAACGGATGGCCGTAAAGTACACGGACCTCATGCTTATATCGTGCGATTCAAGGCTGCCTTCACCAAGGACCTCAACCAGCGGAGGGAGAAGACAAACCTGGGATGGCTAAAGGTATGTTATACTGACCAGAAGATAACTGTAGGGTCAATGGATAGATTAAGTCATGAAGAAATTTGGAAAGTAAATCTACATCATTTTAATTTATCAGGTGGCAACTGCTCTGGAGCCACGATTTAAGGACCTCAAGTCCCTTCCCAAAGCAGAGAGAGAGCCAGTGTGGGCAAAGCTGAGGTAGTTGGTGAAGGGAGAAGAACCTTCTGAGGAGAACCCAGAGCCACCTAAGAAGAAAACAGCCCTGCTACTCGTGCCATCAGAATCAGAGTCTGATGAGGAGACACCGGTAGACAACACTGTGGAGCGGTACAAGGTAGAGCCCAATGCTAGTGAGGATCATTGTCCACTGAAGTGGTAGTCAGAGCACTCTGCTTGCTATGGTAAGAAGGTCCACATTCCCCAGAAGTACTTGGGGACACCTGCCTCAACTGTCCCATGCGAGAGACTGTTCTCCTGAGCAGGCCATGTTGTTCAGAAGAGGAGATCTAGCCTGTCCCCAGACAATGTGAAGAGGCTGGTCTGTCTAAGTGATTGGTGGAAGAAGTAGAGGTAGAGTTTGAACTTATTGAACCAAGCCATGTCACAGAGCTACTGACTTTAAGCAGTTCTTCATGACATCATGTAGGCCTACAGTTTAATTATTTTCACTATCCCAGACATGTGGATTGTTCTTATGCCCTCTGCTGTTCATTCCAGGTAGTTCAGGAAAGAATTTTGTCCACATGAACACAGAACTGTGTCAAATTGCCTGCTGGTTACCTGTGGTCACCTTTAATGCCTGCTGATTATTCATGTCTAATTGAATAAACAGAAACTCGTTCTTGAGGACTTACTTCTGGTCATTATTTATGTAACACACACACACACATTTTGAATGGCCTCGGCAGACTTAAAATGAGCCATTTTAATTGCGAGTAATCGCGATTAATTCCAGGATTGGGGAGCAGTTAATCGCGATTTAAAAACTTAATCGACGCCCACCTATAATATATATATATATATATATATATATATATATGTGTGTGTGTATGATGTCAAAATTATCGCACTAACGTGGATTTATCCATCATCATGATTAATCTGACCACAAATTGCAACGCAATTAACACATCTGCAGTGCAGAATGGCTCAAAATTCCTGAAATGTCTCTGGCAAGGCATTGCGGGCAGTTTGTCCAAGTAGCCTTACCATCACGCATGCGCAAATGGGCAGTTGATCCGGTCGTGGCAAAACCAAGCAACTCGAAATAAAAGATGGTAAACAGTAGGGCCCGACTGATTTACTGGCTGGCCGACTAAATTGGCCGATTGTATTCTTTTTCAAAAAAATCATCAGCCGCAGTTTTGCCAATTGAACGCCAATATCTTGTTAATTTCTCATGCAACTGTGGGAAATTAACAAACTCCATTCAATCTTCAGTCCTTACCACTGATGATGACACTGTTGGGGATTTATTCAAAATTGAAGGCACACTGAATAAGCATGGCTACCACAGCATCCTGTAGGGACATGCCATCCCAATCGGTTTGTGTTTAGTTTGACCATCATTTTTCAACAGGACTAGGGCTACAACTCACGATTATTTTAATAATCGATTAATCGGTCAATTATTTTTTTTGATCAATCGTATTTAAAAAAACAACGTAAACTGGTTTATTCTGAAAGAGAAGATTTGGACTGGCAGAGCAAATAAAATCACTGTAGTGAAGCCTTTGTCTTCAACCATGTCAGCGACGACATGATGAGGTGCACCAGGTAGACACACCGGATCGCTGCAGGAAACGCACCGCATGTGGGATGATGGTCCGGTTGCGGTTTGTTTCCAGCTGCGATACAGTGTGTTTACCAGGAGCTCATTTGCATAAAGCAGACTGGAATTCTACATCATGCAAATTTGTTGCGCCGTGCAGAGATTCCACGCATCGTGAAATTGTCCTAAAACCAGAACAGATTCAGCAGCTGCACAGCATATTTCTCACCTTAAATGCTTTCAGAAATACTTTTTCCTTGAAGTGTTTTCGACATAAAAGAGAAACTTTGCGGCCGAGCCACTGTGTTTATCTGACTCATCTGTGAGACTGTCAAGCTGAAAGCTCTGTCATGTGACCAGAGGTGGGTAGAGTAGCCAAAAATTGTACTCAAGTAAGAGTAAAGTTACTTCAAAATTATATCACTCAAGTAGAAGTAAAAAGCAGTCATCCAAAAAATTACTCAAGTGAGTAAAAAAGTATTTGGTGAAAAGACTACTCAAGTACTGAATAACTGATTGTAATATCCATTTTTTTTTTTTCAGAAATGATGTGATCAGACAGACAAAAATGTAAAATAATGTGAAAATTCTGGTGTTTCCAAACAATAATTTTTTTTTAAAATAGCAAAAATAAACATCTTTACAAAATGACAAGGCATAAAAACACAAATTTCCAAATCTCAGTTTTTCACAACATAAAGCTTTTGAAACAAATACCTGCAGTAAGGTAACGTTTGTATGCTTGAAGAGTGCAAACTATTTACAGTGACAAGATATACAGCATGCACATACAGTCTATGACAGACTGTATGTGCATGCTGTATTTCAAACCGCTCACCCCGCTGTATCACGCGGATCTATCAACCCTGACGTCATGCTTCACTTCGCTCGTGTTACTAAACAGAAGACAAAAACCTAAGATATTCATGCTAATGCTATGCTAATGTTGTCAGACTCCGAAGCAAGATTAATTTTCTCTAAAATGATTCCGTTTTTTTATTCCTTGTCTGCTACGTGTGTAGAGTTTGTGCCGCTATGCTGCCACAGTTTGTATGTGGTCATGTGGGAGAGAAAAACTACTCTCAGAAGTACATTTTTTTCAAAAAGTTACTCAAGTAAATGTAACGGAGTAAATGTAACTCATTTCTACCCACCTCCGCACGTGACAATGTTGTAGCCCACTTGTGACCGTCTGCCATCCGTGTGATTTTCAGATGCGGTGCATTTCCGTGCGAGGAAATTGCATCTAGTGGACACACACCTTAACTGTTTTCTCCGTGTCGCTAATGTTTCGTTGAATTTATTTTTCCTTTGAAAATACTGCCTCCGCTCTGCCTCCACCTCGCTCTGTTCAACTCGCTCTGCAGGTGGAGTTTTTTTTAAATAAAACTTTATTTCCGTCAGCCAGCATTCACAAAATTCTGCAGGTGAAAAAGCGGCTCCGCGACATGGCAAGTGACGCATGAATTGCTCGACACAACGAATCGATAACGAAATTTGTTGCCAACGCTTTTAGTAATCGATTATTATCGAATTTATCGATTCGTTGTTGCAGCCCTAAACAGAACAATGACCCCAAACACACCTCCAAGCTGTGTAAGGGCTATTTGACTAAGAAGGAGAGTGATGGAGTGCTGAGTCAGATGACCTGGTCTCCACAGTCACCTGACCTAAAACCAATCCAGATGGTTTGGGATGAGATGAACTGCAGAGTGAAGGCAAAAGGGCCAACAAGAGCTCAGCATCTCTGGGGACTCCTTCAAGACTGTTGGAAAACTATTTCAGGTGACTACCTTGTGAAGTTCATCGAGAGAATGCAAAAGAGTGTACAAAGTAGTAATCAAAGCAAAGGGTGGCTATTTTGAGGAATCCAAAATATAAAACATGTTTTGACTTATTTCACACTTGTTTGTTTACTACATAATTCCATGTGTGTTCATTCATAGCTTTGATCCCCTCAGTGAGAATTTACAATGTAAATAGTCATGTACATAAAGAACAAACATTAAATGAGAAGGTGTGCCCAAACATTTGACTGGTAGTGTACATAGTGGATAAAATGACCACCTCTTAACAACAAGAAGAGAAGATCCTTAGCATTTTGTATGTGGCTGTCTAATGTAATCTGAAAACTGTGTGTGCACTTATCAAGAATAGTACCACAAATACATGATACAGCACAAACATTCAGTGCATGAAATGAGTGTCTAGTTCAGTAGTGCAGACCCTGCAGTGGATTTGAACTTTCACGTCATGTCGTGCTGGTAGTTACTTTTACACAGCATTCATCTGCAGAGTTGGTACACTCTTCGAAAAACTCCAAACAAACATGTAATTTATCATGGTATTCGTGCCAGTATTCTCTTATTATTCACATGCTATTAAAAGCATCTGGTTAAAAAAAAAAAAAGAACAGCAAATTTGTTATTTGTCTGAGGATACATTTTGTGGCTGCGAATGTGAATGCGAAAAAAAGATGTTTTTGAATGTCAGACTGAAGTAGCAGTATATGAAGCCACGGTAAGAATGTTGGGAACCCAATGAACCTGATTCTCTCCATTTTGTTCTGGAGAAAGCTGTAAGGATGCTGACAGTGGGCAACATGAACATATTAACTGAATATATATTTTGCCTGATATGAAGATAACTAGACAACAGAGGTAGGCAGATACAGAGAGGAGCTGAGATAGGAAGCATCAGAAGAAGAACCCTGGTGAGAAGCAGGAGTCAGACCTATTGTTGAAGTTGGTGCAGTAGGTGAGGTCCTTGCAGCCCAGCTGGCAGGGTTCTCTGACATCAGCCAGGCAGTTGATGAGCTCTGTCTCTACTGGATTGTACTCACAGAGCTGGTCGAAGTCCTGCCACGTCTGGCTGCCCCAGTTTGTGCTGATCTCCTGACACATGTCCCTATCACAGCAGAGTACAGAGTCTGTTACAGCAGTAAAAATTAACACGTTTCACCTCAACCTGTTATCTACCTGAGCAAAGATCTACTGATGTGATGAGATGAGCAGGGTGCTGTACCTGCAGAGTGAGGTATTGGCTTTGGAGCAGCAGTGCAGCTTGGCACAGTCCATCTTTGCGGGATGGGGAGTCTCTTCTTCGGGTGGGGAAGGAGGGTGGGCGCTGCCAAGAAAGCACTGCCACATGGGCTCCTGCGGGAGGGGCTGGGAGCCACATTCCTTGATTAGACCCTCCATGATCTCATGCTCTGTGCTCATGGTACGAAGGATTCGACGACAAGCCACCTGGCAGTGGGTGGCCTCTGCCCGGTCACAGCAATATAGACCTAGGTGTCAGGGTAACAGAGACTCGTCAGTAATGGAAAAGGTGCCAAAAAAACAAAAATATGTATTGCATGAAAGAACAAGATGTGCTGTGCCAGAAGATTTATTCATGTCACTCATGTTTCAATTAACCAGCTGTTAAAGTAATACATGCAGTTACATTTTCTGAGGTGTGATCAGAGTGTGTCTGTTGTAATGGAACATATTAGCTCCAAAATAATAGTTTCATTAAAAAAGCTGCCATTCCTAAGTAAAGTGGATCAGCATGAAACATGGATTAAATGAGGGGTGGAGGGAAAGACCGAAAGGACAAGATGATCCATTGAAAAAAATGGAGATTGTCTATGAATATGGTTTATTTGTTGCTCCATCTTTTGCCACATCTTTACTCTCTCACTCTAGTGTCACCCTGACTGGGCATGGCCGTTTGCAGCAGCACGTTTTTGTCTTTTCCTTGTCATCTGTGGCATCATGTCATTTGAATAAAGCTACAATTTAAGATGGCCTTTTACAGTCACTGATCAAAGGCACATCTGTTTGCTGCTCACACTGTGTGATCATTGTCAGTCACACCAGAACAAGCTGTAGATTAACTAAGTGAACAAGAATAACTGACTATTTGGATTCCTCAAAAACTCTGTGCACACTTGGCTAAATTTAAGACTTTTCTAACCAAAACAATAAAAATTTAGTTTCTTGGGATTTTTTTTTTTTTGCTTTTTTTCTAAGCCAGAAGACCGTTTGCATGTTGCACTTGTATTTATGTTTTTGTTCAGTTTAACTTTGCGCTTCAGTGCGTAGTAGGTGTACCACCGGCGGTACACTGACTAATTTGCATAGGAATTTCAAGAATGTCCGACGGCTGCAAACGCGATTATACAAACACTATACGCCGATGGAAAGCTTAGATTCTCATGAATCCGCCAGTATAAACCACTTTCAGATGCGATTACCACAGCGGGTGAGAAAAACACATTTGTCCGACAAAAACAAATATTCATCCATCCGTTCTCTATACACGGCTTCAACGCACACAGCGCGAATCACATTTCCGGGTTCATTATTACACACAGAAAAAAGGATTCCACAAAAAACGGCCATAATGCAACCTTTTACATCCAGACAACACAAGCCAGTAAACTATTTTGTCCAAAACATGTCCTGAAGTCGGTATAAAATCCCCGAATCGGTCGTTTTCAAGGAAATGCACCTCGCGATGTGCGTCCAATATTCCCCGTATTTTTCGGAATTTTTTTATTTAAAAATAGAATATTAGCGATTTTTTGTACTGAAAACGGCTGGAATTGACTGCAGCTTAAAGGGTTAAATATATTTAATCCAAAATGTAGTCAAGTGCACCTCGGATTAAAAGCACTTTCAGTCACAACTTGCCAAATCAATTTCGATAAGGAATCATGAAACAACTCGGACTGACATTACATTCTTCTGATAAGGTGAAAAATGTGAAATATTATCTGAAAGATCTGCAGCTACTCTTTTAAGACTTTGACAAAGCTTCTGTACACTCTCTATTCAGTAGTAAACAACAGCGAAAACAGACAATATTTTCAAAAGTCTGCAGAAACCAAAAATAAAATAATAAATCAAATGAAATCAAATGAAGCTTTATTGTCATCTTATCAGACAGCATTCCCCAGTATCAAAAGACTACATCAGCACTTTAGTAATCTGACTGTTTGTGGAATGAAGCCGTTTATCAGTGTTGTGGCCCTTCCTTTGATGCTCCAGAAATGTTTGCCTGATGGCAGCAGTTCAAAGAGTTTGGGAAGAGGGTGTGAGGAGTCCCTGACATTGTTCAGCTCCTGCAGTGGCTCTGGAAAAGATCTTGAATAGAGGTAAGGGAAACTCCAATGACCCTCTCAGCTCCCCTGACTACCCTCTGCAGGCCTTTTCTGTCAGCCATACTGCAGCAGGAGTACCATGTTGAGATGCAGTATGTCAGGACACTCTCGGTCACACCTCTGCAGAAAGTCCTAAGGATGCTGGTGGGGAGAGATTCTTGTTTCAGCTTCCTCAGGAAATGGAGTCTCTGCTGGAACCGTATTAAGATCACTGAGGTGTTCCTATTCCAGCTCAGATCCTGCAAGATCTGCACTCCAAGTAACTTGATGGTCTCCACTCTCTCCACTGTACAGCCGCTGATGCTGAGGGGAGCATGTTCAGGTCGTGACCTCTGGAAGTCGCTGATCATTTCCTTCACTTTGTCCATGTTGAGCAGCAGGTTGTTCTCTCTGCACCAGCCCTCAAGGTGTTTCACTTCATTCCTGTACACCAGGGGTGTCGAAATCCGTTCCTGGAGGGCCACTATCCTGCATGTTTTAGATGTTTCCCTCTTCCAACACACCTGATTCAAATGATCAGGCTCGTTATCAGGCTTCTGCTGAGCTTGATGATAAGCTGATCATTTGAATCAAGTGTGTTGGAAGAGGGAAACATCTAAAACATGCAGGATAGTGGCCCTCCAGGAACTGAGTTTGACACCCCTGCTGTACACCGATTCCTCTTTCCCCCGAATGAGTCCCACCACTGTGGTGTTGTCAGCAAAATTTTTTTTTAATCTGGATCCCCTCTTGTGTGGCTGCACAGTTGTGTGTTAGTGGTGTAAACAACACACAGCCTTGAGGAGATCCAGTGCTCAGAGTGATGGTGCTGGAGAAGTTCTTTCTGACACGGACAGGCTGGGGTCTCTCGGTCAGAAAGTCCAGGACCCAGAGACATGTGGTGGTATCCAGGCTGAGTAAGAGGACTTTCTCCATTAGTTTCTGGGGAATGAAGGTATTAAACACCGAGCTGAAATCAATGTACAGGATTCTGGCGTAGGTGTCTTTATGGTCCAGATAAAAGGTGGTGGATATTGCATCCTCTGTGAAGCGGTTGGGACGATAAGCGAAATGAAGGGGGCCAAGCGATGCAGGGAGGCTTACTGTGATGTGTGGTTTGACGAGCCGTTCAAAACACTTCATCACAATCGATGTCAGTGCAATAGGGCGTTAGTCATTCAGACAGGACACAACCGATTTCTTTGCCACTGGAACTATGGATGTTTTGAAGCATCTGGGGACAATGGCCTGACTGAAAGAGATGTTAAAGATGTTTTTATATTTATTTATTTAACCTTTATTTTACCAGGAAGTCCCTTGAGATGAAAAATCTTTTTTTCCGAGGAAGACCTGGCCAAGACAGCACACCATTTCAGAGAATGCAAAATGTAAAGTATAAGTATATAAAAACAATTAAGACAATTCAGATATATAAATAAGAAATACTGAAACAGGTTCAAACAAAAACAAAAGAAGGAAAAAGAAAAAAAAAACAAATCAGGAAAAGCAGTTAAACACACGGATTACATTTTCCTTCATCAAGTTTTTGAAGTGATTCAGGGAAACACAATCACTGAGCTTTAAAGTGTTTTGGAGGTTGTTCCATGACCAAGGTGCAATATGGGAGTCAGCACATCTAACAGGTCACCAGCACAGACTCTGAGCACATGTCCCGGGATGTAGTCCAGACCTGTTGCTTTTCGTGGGGTAACCCTGGTTAGGGTCCTCCATGCGTCTGCTGCGCTGATCGCAAAAGCTGGCCCGACAGATGGAGGAGAATGATCAGTCCTCTCTCTGGTTGTCGGGTTCGATGGTTCAAAGCGTGCAAAGACATTGTTAAGCCTGTGTGGAAGAGAAGCGTCGTTGTAAGCGACCCCCTGCCTGTTCTTGTAGTCGGTCAGGGCTTGGACTCCCTGCCACATCCGTCTGGTGTTTCCTGTGTCACAGAGGTGTCCCTGGATTTTCTCTGCGTAGGTGTGTTTCGCAGCCTTGATTGTTTTGAGAGTGCAGACCTGGCTGAGCGAGGAGCAGTCCTGTCGCCCACCCTGAATGCTGCATCTTGGGCTGCATAAGCAAGGCCTCTCACAGCATGCCATTGCTGCTGAGGTTGGACGCAGTAAGACGGCCATTCTAAATTTTTTTGAAAGATCCTGAGCATTATGGAACAAAAAAGTCAAGTGGTAGACCCAAAAAATTACACCTGCGCTGAGCTGTAGGATCCGATTGGCTGTCTGTCAAGACACAGGGCGGTCCTCGACCCAAATTAAAGGGGAACTTCGTTTTTTTTTCAACCTGGGGTCTGTTTTCATATGTCTTTTCATACATGTGAGTGATAGAGAAATGAATTTTCAACATATCTCCAGTATTTAGCCAGGTAGGCAGCTTCACAGCTCAGCTAGCAGCTCAGCTAGCGAAAAGTATGGGGCAACTTGCCCCCTTATCCCTCCGCATTAAAGTCCACCCTAACGTGCTTTTTTTCCCCACACTGACCGGCTCGGATAGTCTCAACGAGTATCCCACAACATACTAGAGATGAGAAGTGAACGAAAACCTCCACATTACTTGGCGATCGCTATTTGTTGTGGTCTGTATCCAAATGTCAGGATGCTAGAAAGCAAATCTCGGGGGGGGCAAGTTGCCCCATACGTTTCGCTAGCTGAGCTGCTAGCTGAGCTGCTAGCTGAGCTGCTAGCTGAGCTGCTAGCTGAGCTGTGAAGTTGCCTTCCTGGCTAAATACTGGAGCTATGTCGAAAATTCATTTCTCCATCACTCACATGTATGAAAAGACATATGAAAACAGACCCCAGGTTGAAAAAACCCGAAGTTCCCCTTTAAGGCCCTTACTGGTGCCGACTGCAGCGCAATAACCATCAGACAGCATCTGCGAGAAAAGGGTTTCTAAAACAAAAATCGAATTCAAAGGCCTCGTCTCCTTCAATGCCACAAAACTGCCCGTTTAGACTTTGCCAGGGAGCATCAAAGATGGGATATTGAAAGGTGGAAAAAAGTTTTATTCTCTGATGAGAAAAAATGTAACCTTGACGGTCCAGATGGCTTCCAACGTTACTGGCATGGCAAGGAGATCCCACCTGAGATGTTTTCTACCCGGCACAGTGGAGGGGGGTCCATCATGATCTGGGGTGCTTTTCCATTCAGTGGAACACTGGAGCTTCAGGTGTTGCAGGGTCGTCAAACAGCGGCTGGTTACGTGCAAATGTTGCAGCGGGCATCCCTCATGACTGAGGGCCCTCGTCTGTGTGGTAACAGCTGGGTTTTTCAACAGGACAACGCTGCAGTTCACAATGCTTGCTTGACCAAGGACTTCAGGGAGAACAACATCACTCTTTTGGACCATCCCACATGTTTCCCTGATTTAAATCCCATAGAGAACATTTAGGGATGGATGGCAAGGGAAGTTTATAAAAATGGCCATCAGTTCCAGACAGTTGATGCCCTTCGTGAAGCCATCTTCACCACTTGGAGCAATGTTCCCAAAAGCTTCCTGGAAACACTCGCATCAAGCATGCCCAAACAAATTTTTGAAGTGATTAACAAGAACGGTGGAGCTACTTATTATTGAGTCCTACTGAGGAAATTTTTTGTTCTGGTTTGGAGAGTTTTTTGTAATTTTTTGAGCGATGGTCTTAAACTTTTGATCAGCTGATAAACAGCCTATTTCAGTTTACTTGTTGTTTTCAATAAATGACTTTTTCAAAGTGCTTTTTGGCACACTATCCCTTCTTGCATTTGCATATTGTAGCTCTACTTAAAACCTCATTAAGATCCAAAGGTGCAAAAGGTAAATTCTAGCAATTTTTCAACTGGTCTTAAGATTTTGATCAGGTATATATATATGTGTGTGTGTGTGTGTGTGTGTGTGTGTGTGTGTGTGTGTGTGTGTGTGTGTGTGTGACTTCATTAATTGGACTATATTCATTTAAAAGTGGATTATAGGTCAGTGTTTTGTTTATGGCTTGCCCCAAATGCTCCCCAAAAAATCATTATTGCTAATAAGGAACTCTTATTTTCTTATTGTTTTAGCATGTGGAAAGTTGTGAAACTACTTTAGAACAATGAGCTTATTTAAACAATTCCATGTTCCTGAAGCCAAAAACTTTTCATACTGAAGCAGGAGGACTGTTCTGTTATTTGGCATAGCATACAACAGTGGTACAAACAACAACTCAATCACATATAGAAAAAAGTAGTTCATAGCTCACTTAGTATAATTTTAAACCCTGTATTTATATCAGATTTAATAATTTACAAAAAGAGAAACATACTTCGTAGTGTTTGATGCAATTCCTCTTAAAACAGGCAAAAGGAAGGTGGAATATTCATAAGACATCAGTGTGTCAACTGTGTGTGCTCTGTAAGATGCAGATGGACTTACTGTCAATAGGGCTGCGTATTGGGTAAGACTTGGTGAAGTTGCTGACGCAGCTGAGCAGCTGGGCGCTGTGACTCTGACAGTAGTCTTTGACAGCATTGATCTGTGACACAGTGGGAGTCGAGTCGGTCCTGAAGATTGCCTGACAGTAGTCCCTGCAGGTGGTGTGACGCCCTGCATAGCTACAACATGTAGAGCCCACTGAAGGTAAACACACACGCACACGCAATCAGAAATGACAAAGGCCATTTAAGAAGCAGCAGTGAGTGTACCATCAAACACTGTCAACATGACATTGCCCTGCTGTTCTGTAAAAGCTGGGCAGTATTCACAAAGGCATCTATACTGCCAACAATGAAATGATTGTGCTCAGGGGCCTTGGGATGTTGTGCTAATCCACTAAAATGCTAATCAGTTCAGAGTCTAGTCATGGTACCTCTAGATCAGGGATGTCAAACTCATTCCACAAAGGGCCGGTGTGGCTGCAGGTTTTTGTTCCAACTAAGCAGCATCACACCAGACCTGACTCATTTAATCAACCGATCTCAGTCTCCAGACAGGTGATCGGTCAGACTGTGTGCTGTAGATATGTTGGAACTAAATGCTGTAGCCAAGAGCACACAGTCTGACCAATCACCTGTCTGGAGACTGAGATCGGTTGATTAAATGAGTCAGGTCTGGTGTGATGCTGCTTAGTTGGAACAAAAACCTGCAGCCACACTGGCCCTTTGTGGAATGAGTTTGACATTCCTGCTCGAGATGATAAACGCTCCTCAGATTTCATTTCATTATTCTGCTTAAGTTGTTCGACTAACATTCAACCTCTCAACAGGACATTACTAAGCTCACGTCCTGGTTTCTAAGTAACATAGCTCTGCTATGGGCCTACGAGTGCTGTGTATTTACAGCATGTGTGACAGTGCAAGAATGAGACACTGAGAGAAAGAATACAAACAAGCCCATCTATTGGTCCAAGACAATAAGAGATCTTCTTGTGGAGTTTATTTATGTGTTAGCTGGAAAGAGAGAGGAGCTCATGTATTTGCAGTTGTTGGCTTCTTCATTGATCATCTTGTCTATGCAACAACTTACTTTCATTTTTGGTGATGCAGCTGTAGAGGGAGTTCTACAAAGAGAAGAGAAAAAATGTGAAACTGGCAAGAGTTCTTCAGCTACTTTGGTTTATAAGCACTGAAAAAACAAAAAGTTAGAAACCTATAGAAAAGGAGGTATCCAGTATGTATAAAAAAAAATTCAGAGAGAACAGAACTACTCGTACATCTTTACATTAAAATTAATGTTAAATAACATTTTTAAATAGTGTAAGAATTGTGGATCTGTGCCCTTTTATTCGCATTTTCAACTGATATATATTTTCTTCAAGAAGTATTAAATATATTAATAGCATTCACACATCTATATGCATACACATTTTACATCTGCAACTCTTAAGTGAATATTCCTTCTCTGAGGCTCTTGAACTCACCTCTGTGACTTTCTTGCAGACTTTTGTTATGTCATTTTTAGACGTTGCCTAAAATGAATCAAGAAAATAAACTCAAATCTTTCATGAAAGAACAAGAGAAAACACAGTGTACATAGGTAGACAGTGAAGGTCTACACCAAACTAATGTTGTGGTAGCACGCTGAAAAGAATGCAGGACATGCTGTATTTACAGTATCTCACCTGTCTGCATTCCCTGCGACACTCGGCTGAGATAGCCAGCTCACAGCAGCCCAGCCCCACCCAGCCATCTGACTTCCTGGATACTCCTAGAGCCAAATCAAACACCACAGAGTCATCAATATCTTATGTTTTATGGGGTGAGCTCGTACACTTAGTGGAGACAGATTTATTTACTGTCCTAATATTTGCCTTAATTAAAAGCTAGATATATGAGACGTCTTTTGCCAATATTGTGGTAATGGTGGAACTTGTACAATTATGTATTTATTACCGTGTCCCTTCAAGTGAAAACCAATATATTTGACTCATCTGTGATTGCTCAAAATGTTTTGGCGCACCAGTGTATTTTGAGTTTCAAACTGCATTTTGGTAGTATTGAGGAAATGCATTTGAAGAAATTAAGGTCATTAATTGACACTGGAAGGTTGAAGAAAAGTGGTTACACCAACAAAGTAAATCCATAAAAGCTGCTGGAATGCAGTGAACATCAGAGAATTGATGATATCTCACAGTCTGAGAGGATCTGGCGGAGGTTATTTTCTAACCAGGTTAAATGTCTGCAGACTCCTGAGGTAGTGTGGACACCATTGTTTGGTCAACTAAAAGGTATATAACAATACCTTCCAATCTTGAGGTTATTAGGCTTCTGACAGATTTGTTCTAAGCACTGACACCAGGATTCAGGCCTTTGATCCATTGCCTGCTTTCTGCTTTGCATGTGGAGCAGAGCTGGTCCTTTCTGCTTAGGACCAGCTCTCTTCACAGGTATAACAGCTTAACGACTCTCCTTAATCCATGCAGTTAGATAAAGCAGATACAGCTTGAAGTTAAAAGTTGTGTTTCATGTCAAAGGAAAAGTGTGTCTTCAATTTTGTCCGGAATCTCCACAATGGCAAACTTTCTGACCTTCCCTGAAAATTTTATTCAAATCTGTGTTTGAGTAATGTTGTACACAGACGGAAAGAAGGAAGGAGCGAAGCAAGGAAGGAAGGACTGATATACATCAATCATCGCATAACTCCATCAAGGAACGCGGAATAATAAAAATAATTTTTGGGCTAATTATGTTTAAAATAAGTGCTAGTCGCAACCCTAAATATAACACTTACATGTGATAGAGAACATCCTTACAAGGTGGATGTGGCTAATGTTCAGAATAGTTACACATCCAGCAGTGAATAACTTGTCTTGCTTCTTGTCACCTGATGGAAGTCCATGAGGGAGGGGAGACTTTTTTTCTCTCTCTCTCTCTCTCTCTCTCTTTTTTTTTTTTTTACATTTGTTTTGCTCTTGACCAGGACTTTGGAAAATATCTGTCTCGTTAGCATTGAACCTACCTGCTAACTGTGTCTTGTCTGTTGTTTGATGCTGGACAGGTAATGGACAGCAAGTTAATGGAAGTTTTTTTTTTCACTTAAATCATCCCTGATATCACCACTAGAAGACCTCAACAATAAAAATGTTAAAATTCAGTACATTCAGCAGTTAAACACTTTTCAGCACTGACTCAGTATAGATTTTTGTCTTACCTGGAAGTGTGGAGTTGATGCACATCCAAAGTTCATTCTGGAATACAAGGGAGATGAAAGGGTTATAGTTACTATGTTACCATAAGGGAACCAAAAGTACCAACACTTAACCAAAATTTTTAAGTGCTACTTTGGACAAGCTTAACACCACAAGATTTCCTGTTTCTCATAGACTTTGTTGTTCACACAGACTAAAGCAATGCTATTCCTACTATACAGGTACTGGACTGTCATTGAGTTGGGTACAAGTTGTAAGTTAAGAGATGTGAATAGAATACAATAGAAATAGAATAGAATAGAACAGAACAGAATAGAATATGCTTTACTGTCATTATACAGTGTACAACAAGATTGGAGAGCTTCGCCTTTTCAGTGCAAACAAGAAGGTGCAAGACAAAAGTGAGTGACTACTGAGGTAGTATGGAGCAGAAGCAGCAGAGACAGTGGTGTATATTGCACATTTTACATTATATTGTTGGCTGGATTGTTACATGTGAGAGTTCAGGGTGGTGATGGTTCTCGGAAAGAAGCACTTTTTTGGTCTGTTTGTCCTTGCTTTAATGCATCTGTAACGGCTTCCAGAGGGCAACAGATCAAAAAGCTGAGAACTAGGATGTGAACTGTCCTTGATGATGTTCTGAGCTCTGTTGAGGCAACAATCCTCTGTGCTGCTTTGGCTGTCCTCTGAAGCCTCGCTCTGTCTGCCTCGGTGCAGCTCCCAGTACATCAGCAGGCTCTTTATGGATGAGTGGTAGAAGGCCAGCAGCAGCTTCTTGTCAAGGTTGCTGTTGCTGAGGACTCTCAGGAAGTATAGTCGCTGCTGAGCCTTCTTTATGACAGCCGTGATGTTGTCTGTACAGGAGAGGTCATCGGAGATCTGGACTCCCAAGAACCTGAATGTGTGGACTCTCTCCACACACTCGTTGTTGAAGTAGAGGGGGAGCCAGTGGATACTGTTCTTCCTAAACGCCACGATGATCTCCTTTGTCTTTGAGGTGTTTAATGTAAGACTGCTTGCAAGGAGCGGCATAGCTCAGTGTGTAGAGTGGCCGTCTCACAACCGGAGGGTTGCGGTTCGATCCCCCGGCCCGTCGAGCTCATGTCGAGGTGTCCCTGAGCAAGACACCTAACCCCTAATTGCTCCTGATGGGTCGTGGTTAGCGCCTTGCATGGCAGCTTCTGCCATCAGTGTGTGAAT
Organism: Acanthochromis polyacanthus; assembly: GCF_021347895.1. Classification (NCBI taxonomy): domain Eukaryota; kingdom Metazoa; phylum Chordata; class Actinopteri; family Pomacentridae; genus Acanthochromis; species Acanthochromis polyacanthus. Next base: position 6,218,989 of record NC_067132.1, on the reverse strand, counting down.
GTGTGTGTGAATGTGATGTATCATGTAAAGTGCTTTGGATAAAAGCGCTATATAAATACAACCATTTACCATTTATGCTTGCTGAACACCAAATTGTGAGTTTCTGGACCTCCTCTCTGTAGGCTGTCTCGTTTCCCTTTGAGATCAGACCGACCACTGTGCGACCACTGATGTGCAGCCCACTGATGTGGGCTGGTCTGCAGTCATAGGTGTAGAGACAGTACAGGAGGGGGCTCAGCACACAGCCCTGTGGTGTACTGATGCTCAGAGTGTGGGTGGAAGAAAGGTGGGGAGTCTCACAGACTGGGGTCTGTTGGTTAAAAAGTCCTTGATACAGGTGCATGTGAGAGGGGGGAGGCTCAGGGCATCCAGTTTGTTGATCAGGATGTCCGGGGTGATTGTATTGAATGTCGAACTGTAATCCACAAAGAGCATCCTGGCATAGCTCCACAGTTGTTCCAGGTGGCTCAGCATAGTGTGCAGAGCTATGACGATGGCATCCTCTGTGGATCTGTTTGCTTGGTATGCGAACTGGTAGGAGTCAAGTGTAGGGGGAGACAGTCTTTGATGTGCTGGAGAACCAGTCTCTCAAAGCCCGTCATTCTAGGTTAGGTCAATATGCAAATGATTGGATCCAATGAGGTTTGGATCTGATGGGATGTTGTGTTGAAATCATACACAATACTTGAAGCCAATTAGCAAAAAAGGATTGTGGCTTCACTGGTGGTTTGTTTCAAGGAGGAGGGTTCCAGACTGGATCTGAAGCAGAACTTGTTTGACTCCTGTCAAAGGAACAAACACGCTCCAAAATGTACTTTATCACTTTTTGATCAGCAGTTTCATTTTCAGTTCCAACCTAAACAACACAAATAAGTATAAGTGAAGCAAAATGGGAAAATGAAACCATAATGTATTGAAGAAACAAACGACTGGCCTTTAATTTTGAGAGAAAAATCGGAACGTTGACAGAGAAGCCAAGAGCAACAGACTTAGATAGTTGTTCTGCATCAAAAAGGCCACTGCATGACTCTGAATATACATCCACCAATCTGTCATGGACTTTGCTGGAGCCGAAGGCTATTCTTCAACCCTTTTCCCCTCCTGCTCTTCCCATGTACCCCTCTGCTCAGTCTCCACTTGCCAGCTGTTCCCACCACTGTACAGTCTCCATCTGCATACAGTATACTCCCAGTGGACCACCTATCACCCTATCCGACTGTCTACCTGTTCACTCAGCCACACACCTAGAACCTTTTCAATTTTGTGTATATACAAGTCAGTTTGCCATGCTTTTTTACCAGATCACAGTTTGTAATCTCCAAACTGCTTTTGTATCCCACCTGTCCATATGCATTGCCTGTTTTTGATTTTGACCCATGCCCACTTCTATTTTGGATCTTTGTCTGATGATTTTGTACCTTTGTTTGGTTGGACTGATTACTGGTTTTGATCTCTGGAGCAGACTCTACTACCCTCTGCCTAATTCTCCATGCAAAGTTGCTACTTTTGTTTTATCGTGATTCTGTTTGGTGATTCTGCAATTCAATTCAATTCAATTCAGTTCAATTCAATCACTTTATTTAGCCTCAAGAGGCAATTAAAAAGGCATAAAGACCAGTATCAACAAAGACCAGGACAAACATAAACAGAATATTAGACAATAAAACCAACACAAAGTTCTAAATTTAAAAACAAAGTTCTATAATTTAGGTGAGTCTGACTAGAACTGTGACAAAAGCTATGTACATCAGTGTACATGGCTCCTTTTTTATAATCAGTTCTTGGCTTGAATGACCAACGGTTTTAATGAGGGAATGGTCACATAAAATGTAAATATCAGGGGTGACGGGTGCACAAACTGCATGCCTGGCCTTGAGTACAATACAATACAATACAATACAAAAACTTAATTAATCCCCAAAGGGAAATTCAATTGTTTGGTCTCATCTGTTTACTTTTGAATTAAATAGTCTGATTGCTGATGACAATTGTCCACCAATGTTTTGTTGTTCACTGAAGCAGATGTGAATGGATGATCCAGGTTTGTCAGAATGGCCCCCATCTTTCTAAGTACCTGTCTCTCCACCCCCTCCTTTAATGTGTTCAATTTCATTCCAACCACAGAGCCAGCTTTTTTAAATCAGTTTGTTCAGACGCCTTGCATCCTTGTTCTTTATACTGACTCCCCAAGAGTATAAATCACTCCTCACTCCTCTGTACTCCTTTCTACCTACATACATAGAAGCAGGCAATCAAAGCCAGCTCTATGGACTGTCCAATGCTGGACAAAGGAGACTGACATTAAACTACAAGAGTACTTTGATGCTACAGATTGGTCTATGTTTCATTCAAAGGATTTGGATGAATACTGTGAAGCAGTCATTGGGTATATTGAATTTTGTTTTGACTGTTGTGTTCCTAAGAAGGTAATTAAAAGACATGCTAGTCAGAACCCTTGGTTTAATGCTGATGTAAACATGAAAATTCAACGGCGGAATGTGGCTTTTAAATCTGGAGATGCTGTTGCTTATAAGCTAGCCAGATACTCTCTGGAACAATCCATAAAAGCCGCAAAACATGCCTATGGGCTCAAGATAGACGGACATTTCATGCACTGGGATCCACAATGCATGTGGAGGAGTTTGAACTCCATCACCTCTTGGAAACCAAATGGAGGATCCGCTGTGATTTTTGACCCCACTCAGTTTTATTGCCGCTTTGATACTGAGGACATTGAACCTGTTGTTTTTTCTGCTTGTAATGTGCAGAGTGGTCAAGGCTTTACTGTCCTCCAGGGGGATATCCAGAGGGTTTTGTCTAGGACTAAGGTTAGGAAGGCCCCTGATCCAGATCACATTCCTCCACGTGTTCTTAAACTGTGCTCTGAGCAACTTGCTCCTAGCCTAGCCGCGCTAGACAACCCACGGCAATGAATTTAATTCTCTGCCAGGGTGAGTCTAGTTACCCTCGGTAAGCCTCGAGGTTGGATGTTCCTAAAACTGGCCGACGAATCACTATGAAGTGTAGAGTCAGAAGGTGGGCGTAACTAAGTGACGACAGAGGCGTGACAATTCTGACAGAAACAACTAGCCTAGCTGCGCTGGACAACCCACGGCAACGAATTTAATTCTCTGCCAGGGTCGACAACAAAAATGACAACAGTCATTGAGCTCCATTAGCACCGACTCTGAATAATCTTTCTGTTAACATGTCTGTAACATACTTGAGCTTCACACATTGACTGTATAAATAAGGCTTCACCGAACTCCCATATCCTCTGATTTCCAGTGCTCTAGGAACTACGTCAGCCTATTTGTTGCGCTGATTGGTTGTATACTTACCCAATTGCTGCAGAGTGATTTGAAAGACAACCTTTTAGCCCGCCTCCCTCCCTGTCGAGAGTTCCTAGACCCTTGTATCTTCAGACCTGGGTCTAGCGCGGCTAGGCTAACTTGCTCCTGTTCTGACAGATCTTTTCAATATGTCACTCAGGCACTGTACTGTACCACTCAGCTTCAAGAGGTCAATCATAATTCCAGTGCCCAAGAACACACCTGTGACATGCCTGAACGACTATCGGCCAGTGGCCCTCACACCTGTTTTCATGAAAACCTTCGAGCAGTTGGTGTTAGAATATATCAAAGATCAGATACCTTTGTCTGTGGATCCGATGCAGTTTGCATACAGACAAAACAGAAGTGTTGAGGACGCTATTTCCTTTGCTTTGAAATCTGTCCACAAGTATCTTGGCAAAGGGAAAATCTTATGCAAGAATGCTTTTTATAGATTACAGTTCGGCTTTTAACTTGATAGTCCCATTAACCCTCAAGCGACCGAGTGGGGTCATTTATAACCCCAGCCATATAATTATATTTGCCGTTTTTATATCTTTTATCTGAAAAATGTTTCCTACCATGAATTTGTCAATCTACTTGTCCTACAGCTGCTCATAGTTTTTTGTAGGGATCGGCCAACTGGTGTGACAAGGATAATGCAAACTTGTCTGGGGTCACTTATGACCCCAGAAAGATGTATAGGTTTTTCACTATTGTAGGCCTTAGTTTTATTTATTTATTTTTACCTCTAATCGCTATATTTCAGTGTTTTGCAGTGCACTATAGCTGGTAGACCTACATTTTTAGCCACAGCTGCCCTGGGGCAGACTGACTGGCTGCCAATCCACTCCTACAACCCCTCTGACCACCACCAACATTACACAGCATACACATTCATACACCAGTGTAAGTGGCAGCACTGGAGGTAAGGTGGGTAAAGTGTCTTGCATTGGACGAATGGCTCTGCCACCTGAGCCACAGCCGCCCCTAATCTAAATACTTCTCTGCATGTTACATTGCACACATACAGACAAGATATTTGTGTAGATTTTGTTTTTATGTACTTTTGATTTACTATTGAGGAAACAAAAGGAATAAAGTTTTAAAAGAAGTGGCAGACAAAGCGTGTCTAAATAAATGTTATTGTGTTCTTACAATGCATCATATTGTTCATATGGTTTTACTTTAGCTCTGAGTCAAAAATGATTAAAATCCATGAATAATAAAAGAAGGTTATTTTAGAATATCCATCTTAAAATGCAGTGGAGGTAAGAAAGCACAAAAAGAGGCACTAAAGCAGACATATTCCTGTGTAAAATATAGTGGGGTCATAAATGACCCCAGTCGGTCATTTTAGTCACTAAAATAGCTTGGGAGCTTGAGGGTTAAAGCTCGTTCAGAAGCTGAGATCTCTTGAATTAGATGATACCATTTGCAAGTGGATCTTCAATTTTTTAACTTGTAGACCACAAAAAGTCAAAATCAATGGTTGAATTTCTGATGAGCTATGTGTCAGTACTGGCTCCCTGCAGGAGTTTAGTTTTAGCCCATTGTTGTTTACTTTGTACACACATGACTGTAGCATCTCATGAGAATAATATGATAATCAAATATGCAGATGATTCAACCACCATTGGACTTATTCGTTCAAATGATGAATCACATTACCGTGAAGAGGTAGGGAATGTTGTTCGCTAGAGTAAAGAAAACAACTTGCTTTGAAACACTTCAAAAACTTTTGAACTGGTCATTGATTGTTGTTACAAGAGAATTCATTTACCCATCACAATTCAGGACACTCAGGTGCAGATTGTTGAAAATTGGAAATTCTCAGCTCTCACTCTTTCAAATGACCTGAGTTGGAACCTAAATACTGTCAGCATTTCTAAGAAGGCAAGACTACGCCTCTTCATTTTGCGTAAACTTAGAAAATTTACCCAAAACACAAAGATTCTTTTAAACTTTTATCATTGTGTAATTGCAAGTGTGCTAACCAGCTCTTTTAATGTGTGGTTTGGTAATCTCACTCTGAAAGAAAAGAAGGTTTTGGACAAAGTGGTTCGCTCAGCCAGAAGGACCATTGGCTGCACTTTGCCACTCCAGTAGGTCACATATATAGCGAGAATTTTACATTGAGCTTCACAGATCGTAAATGATTCCTCAGGCCATTTAGTAGTCATTTAGTTGAGCTGGACACTTGACTTTCGGTATCGGTACAATACAGGATGTTTTCCAGAGAGCAGGTACCCGCATCAGCTGTAGACTCAGGTTAAAGATCCTGTGGAGAGGTTGACACAGTTGTGCATCACAGTCTTCAAGCAGCTTTGAACACACACCATCTGGACCAGCTGCCTTCCCAGAGCAAAGTCTCTGAATCTTCAACATCACCCCTGTCTCTGTGACAGAGAAGGTTACAGAAGGGAAGTGGCTGTACATGTGAATAAATGTAGGAGAAGGAGAAGGAGGAGCTATAGTGGGGATTTCCATATGTTGAGAAGAAGAAGCAGTGGAAGTAAGAGGGTCCACAGCGTCAAATCTGTTGAAGAACAGGTTGAGTTCATCAGATCTTTCCACATCATCCACTATTAGCTCCCTTTTGTTTTTGTTGTTGTGTCCAGAGATGGTGCTGATTCCTCTTCAAACATCACGGATGTTGCCGTGTTGACAATTCCTCTCCATCTTCTTTTTGTATTCCACCTTTGCCATCTTCAGTCTCCTCTTCAACTCATGTTGCAGTTCTTTGAGCCGTCCTTGTCACCGTCTCTAAAAGCTTTTTTTTCTGGTTGAGGATTGCCTTTATGTCGCTTGTGATCCATGGTTTGTTACTGAGGAAACAGCGAACAGTCTTTGCAGGTGTCTCTACTGACTGTGTCTCTACAGAAGTTGATGTACTCAGTAAAACAATCAACCTGTCTCTCAATGTTCATACTGTCCAATATTCAAAGCAGTGTCTTAGAGCTTCACGGGCTTGAGGAGTTCATCTTCTGATTTTGACTTTAGTTGCAGGCTGGCTCAGCACACAAGGTTTGTAACAGGTCTGCAGGTAAACCAAGTTATGATCTGACCTGCCCAGTGGTGATAAGGCAGTAGCTCTGTAAGCTTCTTTGACAAGTCCTCAAATTCATACGACCGCATCGGTCGTATGCACCGTGCACTGGAATACAACCCGTGAGAGCGTATTTACGTTAGCGCCCCTACGGGGAAAAGGAACGCATTACGGGATTTAATTCACGAAACGGCTTTTCCGTCGCAAAACGGCTTTTTCCTCACTTTCCCAACACGGGTTTAGGGTTATGGTTAGGGTTAGGGATAGTGTTAGATAAAAGTTTGTTCATGGTGACATTTCACCTGTGACTCCGGAGTGTCGATATTACTCAACCGCTAGAGGTCGCATACGTCAAAACGTAACACTGGGTCATAATACGGGCGTGTACAGACGACCTATGTGGTCGTTTTTTGTTTGAGGACAGGCTGTTCTTTGACATTGGCATACAGCAGGTCCCGGGTTTTATTTTCTCTGGTAGGGCAGTTAAACTGTGTAAATATAGTCAGGTGAGAAGAGAGGCTGACATCATTGAAATCTCCTGATATTATTACAAGTGTCTCAGGATGTTGAGTCTGTATCCTAGCAACAGTATCATGCAAAACATCACACAGAACCAAGTAAGTTGCCCTGGGTGGGATGTATACAAGTATTGCTATGATATGACTGAACTCCCTTGGAACATAATATGGCCAAAGGGCAACTGCCAACAGTTCAACATCTGGACAACACAATTTCTCCTTAACAGTTATATGTAAGGAGCTACACCATCTCTGGTTGACTAATAAAGCCAGACCCCCTCCTTTCCTCTTGCCGCTAGCTTTAGCATCTCTGTCTGATATCCACTAGAATTGGATGTTGCTGTCCAGCTTTGGGGCTGCACAGTGGCGTAGTGGTAAGCACTTTCACCTTGCAGCAAGAAGATCCACGGTTCAAATCCCGGCCTGGGCCTGGGATCTTTCTGCATGGAGTTTGCATGTTCTCCCTGTGCATGCATGGGTTTTCTTCGGGTACTCTGGCTTCCTACCACAGTCCAAAAATATGCTGAGGTTAAATGATCACTCTAAATTGCCCGTAGATGTGAATGTGATTGTTTGTATATGTAGCCCTGTGACAGACTGGCGACCTGTCCAGGGTGTCCCCTGCCTTCGCCCGAGTCATCTGGGATAGACTCCAGCACCCCCCTAGTGAGGATAAAGCGGTGTATAGAGAATGGATGGATGTCCAGATTTGTTCTGTCTCATTAAAAAAGCTCCTCTATTGAATAAACTCTTCTCCCAGCAGAAATCTGAATCAGCAGCCAACAAAACATGACAAAAATATGAAAAAATACAGCAAAAAATTTAAAAGTTAAGAGACACCAAACTTGACAGTCACTTTCAGAGGTGCAGGTTCCGGAATACTCACTTTAATGTAAAATATCTAACATATTTGCTTTATGTTTGGGTTTTGGTTAGGGGCATATCATATCTGGTATGTGATGAGAAACACATGGAGCTAGAGACAAACTAATTATCCAGTAACTCCTTAGCTTGAAAAAGCCTGTCATACAATACTAAGAGACACCAGAACATACTAAACAACCGACTCAGATGTTGACGAGATCTAAATACTTGGAGAAGAACCTGTGCGACATTTTTCAAATTTTACAGAGAACAAACATTCCACTCCGTAAATCAAAACAGTGTTGAAAAACAGGAAAACATGAATCAAATGAAACCTCTGTTGGGTCTGTATTAATCATCACAAACAAGTTTGTTTCTCTCCTCTGCCTTCAGGTAGGGGACAGAGAGACACAGATAGCACAGAAAGACATGGAAACAGAACCGTGGTAGAAAGAAAAATCCCTTCCATGTTCCTATGTTATTACATCCACGTCACTGTTAACACTCTGCCTGTGTCTTTTGGCTGGGGAACAAAGGTTCCTCTCAGCTGGCGTCAGCATCATGTATGAGGCAGGCCGGGGAGTAACAGTGTCTTTGCATAAAGCATAAATGTGATTTGTGATGAAGCAAAGCCCAGTAAAGAATTTTGCAGTTTAGAAGTGCAAGAGCAAAAAGGCTTCCAGTCACCTCAGAGTCAGTGCCTTTGTGTCTAATAGGGTTAATATGACACAATTTCTAGTTTTGTCTCTGTATTCTTTTTTAAAATGACAGAATTAAAGAATCTAGCTCCACATGTAATTTCCTCAGTTTTATTCTTGTCAGCCCAGAAATACCCTGAAATTTACTACTTTAATGAAAAATAAATGTCAGTGAAGTGATGAAAATCCGTATCAGTGTCAGGGACTGGAGTGTGGTGAACCCAAATGCAGGTACAAACAGAACAGGCAACTGAGTATAATAATAAAAAGGGTTTATTAATCAAAAATGTTCACAAACTGAAAACGAACTGAATTGGCAGTGGAGAACAGCAGGGCTACAAAGGGATACTCACACACTAGGAAACAAGGGTCAAGGTGAAAACGAGCTGAGTCCAACTAAAGAATCCAAAAGAAGTAATCCAAAAGGGAAGCAAGCAGAGATGTCCAAAAACTGTAGTAATCCAAGGAAGGTAAAACGGGGAAACGGAGCCAGAAGTGAGGTGAGTATCCGAGACAATGAGCCAGCGACAACTGAGAGAAATGGCAGGGCTTAAATACAGAGGGGAGGACCAGGTGAAATGAGTCTGAGCTGATTGCATCAGGTGACAACAATCAGGGGCCAGGTGCAGAGTAAGCAGGGAGCAGCAGACAGAGGGAGACAGAGAGACCAGACAACACAGGAGGAAAAAACAGGAAAAGGTACCAAAAGGCAGTAACAGATGCAGAATCCTGACAGTCAGATTATATTCAGTAGCTGACCTGAATTGAGAATTTTTACATATTTATTTTATTCTCCTTGTAATCATTTTCATATTTTTTGTAAAAGCTTATTCATGACATTGGAAACATTTGCTGAACAACAGCTTTTTCTGGAGATTTTAACTGCACCTCATGTTCAGAGGTCCGTTTCACAAAGCAGATTTAACAAACTCCGAGTGTAACCCTGAACTCTGAGTTGATCTACTTTGAGATAGGAAACTCTGAGTTTTCGGTCCCAGAAGAGCAGATTTGAGTTGGTTTAATCAACTAGTAGTTTCACCCGGAGTTAATCGCGTGCACCACAACTCTAAAAAGCCAGTATCAATGGAGCACCGATTCGACAAGTCACCATGGCAACGGGGAAGCGGAGGGCTGCGTTTTTTTACACCACTTGAATTGGAAATCTTAATGCGCCCATAAGGCGAGTTTGAACACGTTTTTAGAAAGAAGTGCAACACCGCTGCAGCTGCAAAAGAGAGGGAGACAGCATGGGAGAACTTTGTTGCCCAGGTCAATGCGTAAGTTTAAATGTAGTCCTTTGCAATCACAATAATATTACAGGGGAAAACTCTTTGAATGGCAGCCTATTAAGTTATTTCATTTAGGTGCAATCCCATGAGGGAGAAGCACACCTGGTAGCAGCTTAAGATGAAATATAAAAACATTGTTCAAACAGGTAAGACGTCAACATAATCCCTGGAGGGAGCTCATCCTCAGAGACCACCCCCCAATACACAAGTGCTTTTATAAAATGTAATATGCCTATATACAGTGGGTATGGAAAGTATTCAGACCCCTTGAAATTTTTCCCTCTCTGTGTCATTGCAGCCATTTGCCAAAATCAAAAAAGTTCATTTTATTTCTCATTAATGTACACTCAGCACCCCATCTTGATAGAAAAAAACTGAAATGTATAATTTTTTGAAAATGTATTAAAAAAGAGAAACTGAAATATCACATGGTCATAAGTATTCAGATCCTTTGCAGCGAGATTCATATTTAACTCACATGCTGTCCATTTCTTCTGATCCTCCTCGAGATGGTTCTGCTTCCTTATTGGAGTCCAGCTGTTTAATTAAACTGATTGGACTTGATTAGGAAAGGCACACACCTGTCTATATAAGACCTTACAGCTCACAGTGCATGTCAGAGCAAATGAGAATCATGAGGTCGAAGGAACTGCCCAAGGAGCTCAGAGACAGAATTGTGGCAAGGCACAGATCTGGCCAAGGTTACAAAAGAATTTCTGCAACACTCAAGGTTCCTAAGAGCACAGTGGCCTCCATAATCCTCAAATGGAAGAAGTTTGGGATGACCACAACTCTTCCTAGACCTGGCCGTCCAGCCTGGGAGAAGAGGTGAGAGAAGAGCCTTGGTGAGAGAGGTAAAGAAGATCCCAAAGATAACTGTGGCTGAGCTCCAGAGATGCAGTCGGGAGATAGGAGAAAGTTCCACAAAGTCAACTATCACTGCAGCCCTCCACCAGTCGGGGCTTTATGGCAGAGTGGCCCGATGGAAGCCTCTCCTCAGTGCAAGACACATGAAAGCCCGCATAGAGTTTGTCAAAAAACACATGAAGGACTCCCAGACTATGAGAAATAAGATTCTCTGATCTGATGAGACCAAGATTGAACTTTTTAGTGTTAATTCTAAGCGGTATGTGTGGAGAAAACCAGGCACTGCTCATCACCTGCCCAATACAATCCCTACAGTGAAACATGGTGGTGGGAGCATCATGTTGTAGGGGTGTTTTTCAGCTGCAGAGACAGGATGACTGGTTGCAATTGAAGGAAGGATGAATGCGGCCAAGTACAGAGATATCCTGGAGGAAAACCTCTTCCAGAGTGCTCAGGACCTCAGACTGGGCTGAAGGTTCACCTTTCAACAGGACAATGACCCTAAGCACACAGCAAATAACAAAGGAGTGGCTTCAGAACAACTCTGTGACAATTCTTGACTGGCCCAGCCAGAGCCCTGACCTAAACCCAATTGAGCATCTCTGGAGAGACCTCAAAATGGCTGTCCACCAACGTTCACCATCCAACCTGACAGAACTGGAGAGGATCTGCAAGGAAGAATGGCAGAGGATCCCCAAATCCAGGTGTGGAAAAACTTGTTGCATCATTCCCAAGAAGACTCATGGCTGTACTAGCTGAAAAGGGTGCTTCTACTCAATACTGAGCACAGGGTCTGAATACTTATGACCATGTGATATTCAGTTTTTCGTTTTTAATAAATTTGCAAAAATTTCTACATTTCTGTTTTTTTCTGTCACGATGGGATGCTGAGTGTACATTAATGAGAAATAAAATGAACTTTTTGATTTTGGCAAATATATAAACACACACTATATTGCCAAAAATATTCGCTCACCCATCCAAATAATCAGAATCAGGTGTTCCAATCACTTCCATGGCCACAGGTGAATAAAATCAAGCACCTAGGCATTGAAGACTGCTCTTACAAACATTTGTGAAAGAATGGGTCGCTCTCAGGAGCTCAGTAAATTCCAGCGTGGGACTGTGATAGGATGCCACCTGTGCAACAAATCCAGTCGTGACATTTACTCACTCCTGAATATTCCACAGTCAACTGTCAGCTATATTATAAGAAAGTGGAAGTGTGTGAGAACGACAGCAACTCAGCCACCAAGTGGTAGGCCACGTAAACTGATGGATGCTGAGGCGCATAGTGCCAAGAGGTGGCCAACTTTCTGCAGAGTCAATCGCTACAGACCTTCAAACTTCGTGGCCTTCAGATTAGCTTTCGAACAGCGTGCAGAGAGCTTCATGGAATGGGATTCTATGGCCGAGCAGCTGCATCCAAATCATACATCACCAAGTGCAATGAAAAGTATCAGATGCAGTGGTGTAAAGCGCGGCACCACGGGACTTTCAAGCAGTGGACACACGTTCTATAGTGTGTGTGTGTGTGTGTGTGTGTGTGTACACATAGCATACTCATGCAAATATTTATTCCTCTTTTGTGTCTTTTTTTTCTTTTGGTCCAACTGATTCTGATGGTGCTATCTGTCTGGTGGAGCCCCTTCACACCACAACAGACCTTGTAACTGTAAGTAGGCAATACTCCAAAGTTTTTGCCAAATGTTAGTTTAAGTATACTAAAACATATCACTCATCTAGGATGAAGAGGATGAAAGTGTCTCCTGCCTTTACAGAGGGGGATCCAGAAAGGCATATGGAGGTATGTACTGATAGCTCTCTTCCCATTTATATTTCTGAACATTCTGGTGGAACACAGAGTGACGTTTAGCCTACACTGAAGTATTGCACATTCTCATCTTTTTTAACAGAGCATGGCTGGGCAGCAGCAGGACGGTTCCTCAATGTCCACTGCACAGATTGAAACAGTGAGATGGATGTTCAGTAAACACCAGAGGTTCATTCTGTGGACTTCACGTGCAACTGTATAATTTAATGTCTTCTATGTACTCCCAGTTATCAGTAAAACGGATTTACAAAATGCACTGAAAAACTCCAGAAAACAGAAAGAAATGCAATACTTGGACCACCAGATTAGGAGGGCAGATCTGGAAATTGAAATAACAGAGCACAAGTTAGAGGTGGGTGATGGTCACAGGAGAATAATGTTAACTATTGGAACATGAACTAAACTATGTCTTTTATTTGTAGGAAATAAAAAAGACCAAATGAAATGTTTATCATGTCTTTATTTGCTGTGGTGGTGATGATGGTGACTTAAACTCTAAAGTGATTATTGCATGTGGTGTCTCTGACTGCTCTGCTGTCCTGGATAGCTGCAGGTAGATGGGATCATCGTCTGGTTCTTCAATTTGTAAGGCAGGGTGTTGCTCTCCTCTAATAGTGGCAATATTATGAAGCACAACATATGCCACAGTAATATCACAGGGGTCACCCTGATGTGACGTAGGCACTGGAAACGGGCTTTCAGCAGGCCTATCATCTCCACCTGGGCTTTCGTCCTGCAGTGAGCCCGGTTGAAGTTCTGCTGGGGGCCTGGTTCTGGGTCAGGATATGGGATCATCAGCCTGGGTTGGCATGGTAACCTCTGTCACCCAGCAACAGGCCATCAAACTCTCCTGTAATGTATAGTGGACACATTAGAGTATTTTAAAGGAGGGAGACCAGTGAATTACATTGTGAAAATCTTTAGGCTGCTGACCACGTTGCAGTCTATTGCGCACGATAAATCCTCAAGTCATGAACAGACCCAGGCCACGTGGCCTCCACATTGGAAATTATGTATGCAGCATCACATATGATCTTGACAGTGCAGAGATGTTGAACTATGATGCAGTCTTTAACATTTAGAAACCGTAGTCAGTCTACCTGCACATTTATGCTGTGAATGGACTTCCTATTCATGATGTGAGGGAGCTGTGATGGGGATGTGTGTGCATCTATGCAGCCAATCATACTGGGAAATCCTAAAAGAGATTAAAATGACTAATCCCAGTCTGAGGTTGCAGCACATGTCATTAACAGAATACGATTTAAAATTAATTTAACAAATCTCTACATCATTGACCTGTAATCCTGTGGAACTCCTCCTTGATGGCTCTGACAGGTTTATGTCCAGGAAAAACCACAAAGATGGGTGAAAGGCATTTAAGGACCAGGCACACTTTTCTGACCGCCCTGCATACAGTTGCCTTACTGAAGCGCACTGCATCTCTGACATTATATAAAAAACTTCCAAACTCCACAACACACAATATCTGATAGGATGAGTGAGCATGACTGCGGTTGGTGATGATACAAATGTAAAGACGGATTAGGTTGTGTATGTAGATTATGGACTGTGATGTGAAACGGTACCGCTCAAAAAGATAATTGTCCAGAAATGCAAGAACATCTATGCGCGATCTGATAACATCTCCCGATGAATATTTAATTCTCTGTGCAGTAAATGCTGCTCCTTCATCCACTGGATCATTAATGAAAGGACATGCCATTTTGACAGACGACAGAACTAGGCTACGCCAAAACGCGCCTGCTGACCGAATGAATGAATGAGGAAATCAGATAGCCACAGATAGCTACATTTCATGGGGCGGAGACAGAGAGAAACTCGAGGTTTACTGAGAAAAACCTCGTCCCGGCCAGGTTAGGTTCATAGAGTCTGTTACTATGGTAACTGAGAGCTTAGGTTACCTTTCTTTGTGAAACAGGCTGGAGTTACCCCTCTTTCTCTGATTTGAGTTACCTCCCACTGTGAAATGGAAAACTCTGAGTTTTGCTCATTTCAGGGTTAACAAACTTTTCACTAAACCTGCTTTGTAAAACGGACCCCAGGTCAGTGTACATACCATAGACTGTATATATAGTGGACGTAGCATCTGGCTCCAGAATTCAAGCCAACCCGGAAGTGTCAAAAACTTGCAATATCACGCCGTCCGCTAGGGTTGGCTCCAAAAAGCTTTTTCTCCATAGACCCCAATTCATTTTTGGAAAAAATAAAATTTGATAGACTGATGTTCTACAGCTCAGGATTTTTTTCCCGTTAGTTTTTATGGTCAAAATGAGAGATCAGGTGGCCGATCTTAAAATAAATCAATACTGAATGTTAAATAAATCGTTAAAGTTGGCGGAGCCAGGGGGCGTAGCTATACTTGATAGACAGCAACAGAAGCCTCTGCGGTAAAATGTGGCCGGGATAAGAGAGTCCTCAGCCAATCCTGCCCCTAGTTGCTCTCTGGTCCAGTCTGTTTGATGACGCTTTTTACGTCATTGGCTCCAAAAAATCCAAAACGGCGACTAGGAAGTAGCAAAATCCGGACTTCATTTTCTCGGCGTTGAAACCAACAGGTGACGTCATGGTTAGTTTACGCCTGGTACATACAAGCTGATGAAAGTATAAACACCACTGTGTTCAAGAAGGCCATCTACCAATGCCATAATTCCCTTTCACACATTTTTCCGTTTGACAACAATTTAAAGTGTTTTCATGAAGCTCCTTACTCATTTTTCTATTTAAGACACAATGGAAGTCTTACTATAGACTAGACCCGGTAGTGTTTTTTAAATTGCCACATGAGAAAAATTAAGGGTTTTGAACTGAATTGAATTTTTGTCTCACTTTAAACATCATGGCAGCCGAGACGTGATACTGAAAAAGCTGCAACTTATTTTCTGACATCTTTGCAGGGACCTGAGACCTGATTCCTGCTTTCCCTTCACAGCAGGAAGGATGAAATAATAACAAAGCTTCACTGGAGCATACTGGCCTTTTGTACACTGTCCAGTCTTATGTGCTAGATGCTAAATATGATGAGTGTGCCATTGCTCTTTCATAATGATCATGGCATGGGTGAATAAGCCATATATATGTGTGTGTATATATATATATATATATATATATGTATGCTTCGGGATCCCCCATTAAAGAGCTTGGGGGAGGGACGTCTGGAACGACCTGTTTCGCCTGCTGTCTCTGTGATCCGGCCCCGGATAAGCAGATGGATGGATGAGTTGGTCTGTCCTTCTGTAAGTGAAAGCTAAACAGGAAGTGGTTCATGGAAGATGTCGTCCATTCAGTCTCCTTCTTCACAACCAGACGAGGTTTTCCTTCTACTGGCTTCACTCAGAAGATCTTCACAGTGAATATGAGATACCTGAGATGAAGACAGACGTGAAGTATCAGCATCAACACCAGAGGTTCATTTTAAAGCATCCCTGGAGAGATTTCCTATGTCATCTAGTTTTACAAGCACTAAAAAACAGAAAGACCTGTAATCACTTTCACTTTTATTCTTCATCTTATCTGTGCTTCAATTTAATATCAATGTAATAACTGTAGTATTAATCATTATTTTGTATATGTCCTGGGAGTTTATTTTTCAAATCTACACCAAGTATGAAGTACTACAACATATGAATCAGTCTTTAAACGTCTGGCTGTACAGCAGCACATCAACGAATAGAGAGTAGATTTTCTGATTTGTCCAGTTTAACATCAGACTCAGCAGAAATTGAGGGCTACTGACAACACACTTCAGCTGTTTACATGAAATACAACACAAACATCGTTAACTTAGTGCTACTACATTAACTTTAATCAGGCTACAATTAAGCAGCCAGCTCAGTTAGCATTGCTAATTCACATTAAAGCTAATATTTACTGGATGCTAACTCTCTTCTCTGGTCAACACACAAAAATAATCACCATCAACATCTGGAGTGCATGGCACACATTATATCTGGCACTAAAGCTGCATAAAAAGTGCATTAAAGCTGTCATGAATGAAAAAATAAACATTTACTTACCGAACTATCAGTCTTTTCAGTGTCTGCTGGTAGAATCAGCCAAAGGTAGAACACTGGTTAAAACAAGCCAACGGGCAGAAAAACTGTCGGTGGAAAATGTTCTGCTGCTCCATCGATAAGTAAACTAACAGTTATTATATCAGAATTAATCCAAACAAAGAGAACAGAGTTTACGGTGAACAAGCGTCAAGGCTGCTTCATCCACAGGATCTGTCAATTATTCCAGACTAGACTGTCAACCAAGCAGCCATGCCCCCTGACTTCGCAAAACTTTAGCGCTCTATAAAAAATTCAATGTTGATTTATTTTAAGATCAGGCACCTGATCTCTCATTTTGACCATGAAAACTAACGGAAAAATATCCTGAGCCGTAGAAAAGCAATCCATTGAATTTCAGTTTTTCCTGTGTAGAATTGGAGTCTATGGAGCCAGAGGTTTTTGGAGCCAGCCCCTGGCGGACAGTATTGCATGTTTTTGACACTTCCAGGTAGACTCCATTTTTGGAGCCAGGCACTACGTCCATCTTTATTATACAGTCTATGTGAATACCCAGCTAACACTACAGGACAGAAATATAAAGAAAAACATGTAAGCATGTCAGGGTTTCTTTGTCTTTGATACTAGTTCTAGCTATATGAATGGCAATTATGTTTCAGTGTGATACATAGTGAAAGGTATGTTTGAAGGAGTAGTTGTTACCTGGTCAATGAATAAGACACAATCTTGCATTTTAACAAGGCTTTACAACACTGCAACAAAAACTTTTATTTTTTTTACATTTGTAGTTTGGTCTTTATGACAAGGATTATTACTTGCAGGATGAAGTTGTTGAATTGAAATTATCTGGCTAGCTGATGTCAAAAACACCTAACACGTGAGTTTCAAGATTAATTTCAAGTTGTTTCAAATGGCAGTTACACAAAGTCAGTTCCACTCAAGGATCCACTCACTAGCTTGTCCCAAAGGTGTTGCCTGAACTTGAGGGGTTGTCACTAGCTCTTTTATCGACGCATTGCATCACTTCTTTTCAATGTTGCTCACATTAAGATTGTGTGATACAGCTAAAAGCTCTGGAATGAGCCAGTAAGTGGATCTTGTGCTTTCAACTTCTTTCACTGTCATAAATAGTTGCTCCACTTAGATAAGTCTTTAAAACTTACAGCTTTTTTACCAAAAATAAACTGGTTTCTCTGTCACAGGTATGCAGAACACTGCTCAGCTTTGATAGTTGGTGAAAAGGAAAACATGTTTGAATGAGATGTGCCTATACCATACAGAGGTTAAAGTAATTAAGGTGTCTTACCTTAGTTTTATGCAATCAGAGGACAAACTTAGGGCTTTACGCCAAAAACCAAGAGCACAATTTATCATATCTCCAATTTACATTCACCTAATTACATGTGTATTTCCACCATGGGAACTCTTCCAGGAAACAAGAAACTTTTGAGTTCCAATACCTGGATTTCCAACAAAGAAATAAGCATCTAAATTAAGATAATTTATACCCCCAAAAGTCCCTTAGGGGGAATACCTTATGAAGATTCCTTGTAGACTGTGCCACCAGTTAACTGATGGGCAAGTTAAGTGGTTACTCAAGGTTAGATCTCAATTTCTTAAAGTCCCATGTTCAGGGGATGTTGTCTGTGAATGTACAGCATGTTTCATTGCCATATGGAAAATTGACTCACCATAGACTCTGGACAGTAACCAGGTAACCTCTGGAGGAGATGCTTCAGACGTGACTCACTCTTTATAGTTGCAAGCTGTACAAAAAAAAAATCCAGAATTATTGTCACATTCCAAATCCAATTCTTGGGGAGTGAATGACAGAAAAGTACAGAAAACTTTCAGTGGCTAGTCTATGTACCATCAAAGGAGCGGAGAATGGGATATTGCATCAAAAATAATAAGAGACAAAAAGGTTAATTAATCCCACTTTCTCCTGTAAAAACAGAGGTTATATTGTTAGTATCCTAATTTCTTCCATAGACAAAGTGACTTGAGTAAGAACCATCATACAGACCTGATCAAAATCTTAAGACCAGTTGAAAAATTGCTAGAATTTACCTTTTGCACATTTGGATCTTAATGAGGTTTTAAGTAGAGCTACAATATGCAAAAGCAAGAAGGGGGAGTGTGACAAAAAGCATTTTGAAAAAGTAATTTATTGAAAACAACAAGTAAATTGAAATAGGCTGTTTATCCGATGATCAAAAGTTTAAGACCATTGCTCAAAAAAATTACAAAAAACTCTCCAAACCAGAAAAAAAAAAAATTCTCAGTGGGACTCAGTAATGAGTAGCTCCACCCTGTGTCTTGGCAGACAGCCAATTGGATCCTCCGGCTCAGCGCAGGTGTAATTTTTTTGGGTCTACCACTTGACTTTTTTGTTCCATAATGCGCAGGATCTTTCAAAAAATTTACAATGACTGTCTTATTGCGTGGGGCTGCACAATGGCGTAGTGGTAAGCACTTTCGTCTTGCAGCAAGAAGATCCCCGGTTCACGTCCCGGCCTGGGATCTTTCTGCATGGAGTTTGCATGTTCTGCCTGTACATGTGTGGGTTTTCTCTGGGTACTCTGGCTTCCTACCACAGTCCAAAAATATGCTGAGGTTAATTGATTACTCTAAATTGCCCGTAGGTGTGAATGTGAGTGTGTGTGTGAATGTGAGTGGTCGGATTGTCGAGCTGCATAAGCAAGGCCTCTCGCAGCGTGCCATTGCTGCTGAGGTTGGACGCAGTAAGACCATCCATCCATCCATCCATTCTCTATACACCGCTTTATCCTCACTGGGGTCGCGGGGGGGGTGCTGGAGCCTATCCTAGCTGACTCGGGCAAAGGCAGGGGACACCCTGGACAGGTCGCCGGTCTGTCGCAGGGCTACATATACAGACGTATATGTAGCCCCATATACAGACGTATATGTAGCCCTGCGACAGACTGGCGACCTGTCCAGGGTGTCCCCTGCCTTTGCCCGAGTCAGCTAGGATAGGCTCCAGCACCCCCCTGCGACCCCAGTGAGGATAAAGCGGTGTATAGAGAATGGATGGATGGATGGATGGTCTTACTGCGTCCAACCTCAGCAGCAATGGCACGCTGCGAGAGGCCTTGCTTATGCAGCTCGACAATCCGACCACGTTCAAGAACAGAAAGCTTCTTAGCTTGAGCCATCAGGAGACAGAAAATGAGAATTTTGAGCAGATTTTGGCTTTTATAGCCTGTGGTATTAAACTTTTGATCAGGTGATAAACAACCTTTCATTTTTTTTAATTACATTCCAAATGTTTTTGTCTCACTCCCCCTTCTTGCTTTTGCATATTGTAGCTCTACTTAAAACCTCATTAAGGTCCAAATGTGCAAAATGCATATACTAGCAAATTTTCAACTGGTCTTAAGATTTTGATCAGGTCTGTATTTAGCCCTGGTGCCATTCTTGTGAATGACATCGAACCACAAGCAAAGTGCATGTCTGTGTGCAGCTCAAATTTTACAGTGCACATGTGCCGGGGGAAAAAAATGGTTATATCGCCATCCTCATAGTTCACCATTGCAAGTGTTGCTCCCCGACCTTGGGAGTGCTTGGATTTATACATGCTTTCCATTGGCAGCCCAAACTGTAACTAAATGTTATATTCAGCAAAAAGCGCACAGTCTGCCTTTGTAGAAACATCAAGTCACATGTGTTTTTGTGTGTTTGATATAAGGGGCAACACTACCATTTGCATAGCAGACCAGCATATACCTGCTATGGTTTGGAGCAAATGCATGTCTGCTGTCCACTTTCAAAGCACATAGCACATGTGAACTGGCTTTAAATGAACAGCCTGTTGCCACACTCAGTGTGTTGGACAAGGGGGAAATGGGCTCTGCTAAATATGATGAATTTTAACGAGCCATCAGGCTCTGACCTAATGAGCCCTGCACTCCACAAGGCGGTGTTTTGTGCTATCAGGGACCAGTAATTCAGACAGCTTTATTGAGACTGTATCTGTCCCTCGACCACAAAAATTCAATAAATCAAACAAATTAAAAATAAACAAAAGAAATAGTAACCATAAAAATCTAATAAAAATTAATACCACTATTTCAACAGAGTGAAGAGACAGGACAATTAAATATGGTCTGTTAAATATTAGATCTCTCTCATCTAAATCTCTGTTAGTAAATGATTTGATAACTGATCACCAGATTGATTTGTTATGTTTGACTGAAATCTGGTTGCAGCAGGAAGAATATGTTAGTCTAAATGAATCCACCCCTTCTAGTTATAATGTCATGTTCCTCGATTCACAGGCCGAAGAGGGAATGGCGGCAATCTAGCTTAAAAACGAACTAGAGACCTAAACCTAGTTACAGTTAATTTGAAAGTCTACTCTCAGTCTCTCTCATCCAGATTTGAAAGCTCAGAAACCAGTTTTATTTGTTGTTGTGTATCGTCCTCCTGCTCCCTACTGAGTTTTTATCTCAATTCTCAGACTTTTTATCTGATTGAGTGCTCAACTCAGATAAAGTCATTATTGTGGGTGACTTTAACATCCATGTTGATGTTGACAGTGACAGCCTTACGACAGCTCTTAATTCAATATCAGACTCAATTGGTTCTTATCAACATGTAAATAGACCAACTCAGTTTTAATCACACCCTTGACCTCGTTATCACTTATGGCATAGAGACCCAACAGTTAACAGTATTTCCCCAGAACCCTCTTCTTTCTGACCATTTTATGATAACATTTCAATTTACAACAATAGACTGTATAGGAGTTAAGAATAAATATCATTACAGTAGATGCCTGTCTGACAATTTGGTAACGAAATATAAGGAATTAATACCCTCTTTATTTAATTCAGCACCATTTACTGATACAATAGAAGGCAAATAGTATAATTTTACCCCCACAGAACTGGATTATTTTGTTAATAAGGCTTCAGCCTCATTACGTACAACACTTGATAGTGTTGCACCTGTAAAAAGGAAAGTTCTATCTCAGAGAGGGCCTGCTCCGTGGTATAATTCCCAGCTCCGGACTTTGAAGCAGGCATCCCGAAAGCTGGAAAGGATGTGGTATTCCACTAATTTAGTAGAAGTTTATGTAGCTTGGAAAAGTAGCCTAGTAATGTATAAAAAAAAGCTCTTCGTAATGGCAGGACAGCATATTATTCATCTTTAATAGAGGAAAACAAGAACAACCCAGGTTTCTCTTCAGCACTGTAGCCAGGCTGACAAAGAGTCAGAGCTCTGTTGAACCTTGTATTCCTTTAGCACTGAGCAGTAATGACTTTGTGAGCTTCTTTACAGATAAAATTGTTATGATTAGAGAAAAAAATAATCTGCTCCTTCCTACAAATGCTTTAGAATTGGCTGTAAGACCTGTACGAATCTTTCACTCCTATACATCTCTCTGAACTAATTTCAACAGTTTCTACATCCAAACTATCGACGTGTCTTTTAGATCCTATCCCAACTAGACTGTTCAAGGAGGCTTTACCTTTAATTAATTCCTCAATATTGGATCTAATTAATCTCTCTCTAGTAATTTTTCCACTTGAGAAATATTGTAAAAATCATGAACATCCTGTCTCAGAGTGATGTAGAAAAACTAGTCCATGCATTTGTTACTTCCTGGCTGGACTATTGTAATTCCTTATTATCAGGTCGTCCAAATAGATCTCTCAGACATCTTCAGTTGATCCAAAATATTGCAGCCAGAGTACTGACGAGAGTCAGCAAGACAGATCATATTTCTCCTATACTGGTTTCTCTTCATTGGCTTCCTGTGAAAGCTGGAATAGAATTCAAAATCCTTCTTCTAACATATAAAGCTCTTAACATTCAATCTCCATCATATCTTGAAGACCTGATAGTACCATATTATTCCAGCAGAACTCTTCGCTCTCAGACTGCAGGCTTACTTGTTCCTGGGATTTCTAAAAGTAGAATGGGAGGCAGAGCCTTCAGTTATCAGCTCCTCTCCTGTGGAACCAGCTCCCAGTTTGGTGTTCGGGAGGCAGACACCCTCTCTATTTTTAAGTCCAGGCTTAAAACCTTCCTTTTTAACAAGGCTTATATTTAGGGCTGACTCGGGTGATCCTGAGAGGGTCAGCTGGAGGCTTCATTGGCACATCTGGCTTCCTCTTGGACGTCCCTTAGTTTTGCCCCTAGTTATGCTGCTATAGGCCTAGGCTGCTGGGGGAACTCTCCTGATGCACTGAGCCCTTCTCTATATTCTCTATCTACCTTTATATTGAATATATACACTGCTATTGCACTGCACTAACTCTGTTTCTGCCTATGTTCTTTCTCCGAGTGTCCCTGGTCCCAGAGTTGGATGCTTCAGGTCCACCAACTGGCCTAGTCTCCATCATGTCCACTGTGGGATGCTGCTGCTGACCTGCTTCCAGTCCACTGCTTCCAGCTGCCCATTTCCATCAGCCGACTCTGTATTGCCCTCACTTTACTCGATATGTTCTTCTACATATTTTTGAGTTTCCTAGCAACTATATACAGTGCCTTGCGAAAGTATTCGGCCCCCTTGAACTTTTCAACCTTTTGCCACATTTCAGGCTTCAAACATAAAGATATAAAATTTTAATTTTTTTGTCAAGAATCAACAACAAGTGGGACACAATAGTGAAGTGGAACGAAATTTATTGGATATTTTAAACTTTAACAAATAAAAACCTGAAAAGTGGGGCGTGCAATATTATTCAGCCCCCTTGCATTAATACTTTGTAGCGCCACCTTTTGCTGCAATTACAGCTGCAAGTCGCTTGGAGTATGTCTCTATCAGTTTTGCACATCGAGAGACTGAAATTCTTGCCCATTCTTCCTTGCAAAACAGCTCGAGCTCAGTGAGGTTGGATGGAGAGCGTTTGTGAACAGCAGTCTTCAGCTCTGCCCACAGATTCTCGATTGGATTCAGGTCTGGACTTTGACTTGGCCATTCTAACACCTGGATACGTTTATTTGTGAACCATTCCATTGTAGATTTGGCTTTATGTTTTGGATCATTGTCCTGTTGTTTGAAGAACATATTAAGGAATTTATACTGAAAAATGTACTACTAGGGCTCTATTGCTGAGTCATTAGTAATGATCAAGATTTCTGCATGTAATATGTCCTTTTGATCCACGAGACAATAAAAACATACTTGTTGCACCTTTGGTCTTGCATTTCATTGGATTTCTACACAGAGCAGTGTATTCAGGCCATGGGAAAGGGACGGAAAATACAGTCAGTCCCAACACATTCGTGATATGCTCATTTAGACATCAACAAGATGGCCAAGTTTGCGGTGAGCATCCACAAACACACTCAGCCAAGTGCTGTGTGAACATACATGGTGAGAGCCTGGGAGAATGCAGCCACTGCCAGCAGTGTCTGACTGAAGTGTGAAGTCATGAAACCAACTGAGTGAGATTTACAGCTTCACACAGTCAGATTGCTGGGAGGACTCGTTGTTTTTGTGGATCATTTCTTTTCATCCACACTGAAACTCACCTCTATCAATTTTTTTAATAGAAATATTTGCCTGCTGTAGGGACACAACACAATAATTTAGACCTGTGCTCATAGGGTAGGTAATGGGGGGTTTCTCTGACCCACAGAGCCAAACTTTACATGCTGCAGGTCATGATTAACTCTGAAAACGCAAGTGTGTAGATTTAAGTTTCGAACATCTGTTTGCAGTTTATTAAAAAATATCAAAGTAACTATAAGCAGTCGTATTAGATCACACAACTGCTTCTATAGGGAAATATCAACTCTACAGTTCCCCTCAGCATCAAAGAGCTTTTTAGCCTCTTTTAGCTCATAGTTTTGTTTTTAATATTTTGTTTCAACTTTTATCAACCTAGTTACCAATAGCAGCAGGTTGTTGTTTTTAATGGAAAGGATATGATCAACCCACTGTACATTACCTACTTACCAACATGAGCAGAAAAATAGAGACTAGCTGCACAACAGAGGATACACATTTAAAACATAAACACAGATATTCAAGAATTAATGAAGGGCAAAGAGCTGAGCTAAAAGAAGAGGGGCATAATGAACTTGCATTCAAAGCAAATGAAACATAAAAGAATCCTAAGGTTGCATTGCATCTTCTGGATATGCAAAACAGCCTGGAAATATGTTTGCTCCAACAATGATATGAGGTTGTTTCTGTTGCCCCCAAAAGGCTCCTAAAATTTAGTAAATGCTGGTTCCAACAGATTTCAGTACTGCATACTTTCTATTTTCTTTTGTAACACTCACCTGATATCCTCTTTGTCGTACACTGCACTGGTTGTTCTGGTAAACATTACATATTTACCCTATTTCTAATGCTGATAGTTACATTTTTTTCAGATTCAAGAGTCCCCCCACTGCTTTACATATGCTTCTCCATATCTTTTGCTTGGGTAGAAAGGACAACTGAGAATGTTTCATGTTAGCATATGTCACATTTAGATTTGTTTGTACATCAATTATCATTCCCAGCTTACTAATTTCTTTCAGGCCATGCAGTAGGTGTTCATAATGTGGTTGTAATCAGGTGTTCTCGGAGTGCTTTGTTGTTGGAGCTAACTGAATCAGAAGAATGTAACACAGGCTGGCTGTCCACTTCAGACATCAATTCCTTTACCAATTCCATCCCTGCTGAACTGACAGAAACACACCAACAAATGAAACGAAAGCAATTTTTTGGCAGAGAATCCAAATGAAGAAAATGTTATTGATATTACAAAAGAAAATATAAAAAATGACGGGCCAAGGTGACCATTTATAAGACTTACAGTCTTTATGAAAGGTGAAAAGGGTGGGCTTTCAGACTGATGGGCTCAATCTCCAATCGAGGTAGAACCAGGCTCATTAAACACTCCACACCCAAGAAAAATGGTTCAGTGCAGCAGTAGTTTCCAGTTGTGTGCTGTCAGGGTCTGACAGCTGGCAGGTTTTCATTCCAAGCAAAGTCAAAAACAGCCAATTACAGATTATGAAGCATGAAGATATGTGAATCTACAGAATTCAATTCAATCCATTCAGTCTAGTTCAGATGGAATGAAATACTACAGACTTCTTGGCTATCAAAAATCTTTAAAATACATTGTCTCTATATTAAAGTTCCTATAATCATTTTTATTTTTACATTTTACTCAACAGCTTATTCACAAACATCCAGGAATAAAGTGACATCACTACAACACAATTTGTAGGCCAATGGTGGGGGGTGGGGTGGGGTGGGGGGACCAATGAAATACATAAAGCAAAGAAAAATGCAAGTGTTGTATTTGAAGGAATACACCAGAACTAACCTATATGTAAAGACAGAAATGATGCTACTAAAGAAGTTTTCATCAAAACTTCAAGGAACCTTGATTTCCTAGGAGCCAATGTCTAAGAATTTCCCCAGGTTTAAAGGTTTTTCCATCGCACTGCATTTAACCACAGCAGGGCTAATGCTCCAGAACTATTTAAGCAAATTTATCTACAAACAAATCAAAAGCTTGACAGTCTCAAATTGTGTTGGTCCACTGCTTGTACAATTTCAAAGGCTTCTTAATCCAGATCAGCTTTGCCGTTCATTCAACTTTAAGTTTCTTCACATAAAACTACCAGAACTGCTAATTTTCTGGGTGTAACCAAGCACATGGCAGCTTCCATTAGAGCTAAAATGGTCTTGGTGATTATGTGTGCCTAACATCAAGCCCCTACACCCTGACACCAACAAATGCAACCACCCACACACAAAACTTTAACCACACTCTCCAAAGGATATTTCAAACCCATTATACTTCTAAAAAGCTATCATCCTTCCTTTCCCGCCTTTTATCACTTCATTTCATTTGTCTTTCTTTGAAAATGTTCTTCCCAATATTCCATTGCTTGTGTTCATTTTCATCTTTCAATTTAAATATTTTTCTGTTCTGTTTTTATCCTTAGTTGTCCAACAAAATGGTGAATACCCCCCAGCAATAAGGTTTGAACTGTCATCCTGTTTGCTTCTTCAAAAGAACAGCCTCTTTCACATTTCCTTTATGTCCCTTTCACCATGAAGCAGGACATGAGGGCTTCAGACAGATACAGAGGGAGAGAAAGAGAGTGTCACCTGCTCTCAACTGAAAAGGGGTGAGACAAAACTTTTATTCTGCACTTCAAAGAACCAACAGAGAATTATTTTTTTCCACAACTCCCCTTCAAAAACCTCTGTTAACGGGCTGACTATAATGGGCTGAGGAGTGGGCTTGTTTCTGAGCACTTGAGCGTGTGTGTGTGTGTGTGTGTGTGTGTGTGTGTGTGTGTGTGTGTGTGTGTGTGTGTGTGTGTGTGTGTGTGTGTGTACATACCTGGTCACAAGCTTCTTTGCAAGGCGAGAACTCAGCAGCATGGTGGCAACAGGAGGGATCTGCAGACACAGATACATCAAGCTAGCAGTGATGTTACCATTAGAACAGAGCTGATAGTTAAGCACATTATCATGTTTAGTAAAATATTTGTCCAGAAGACGGTGCCATAGGAATGGAGTGTCATTTTTTCAGTGAAATAATCTCTCGACCATTCTGAAAAAGAAATTATTGTTTTAGTGGTGCAGAGCAGTAGCTCTGAAGGAGCTGCTGGTAAACATGTAGTTTCATGGCTCATGTTTCAGTCACTACTTCACACACATTTCCTCATCTGAGAACAGCTTTGGGCATATGGGAATCTGTATTAAAATACACTAAGCACAGAGAGCAGGAGAGAAGAGACAGATTGAATTTGTCTCTGTATTAAAGATTACCTGCGCACTTTTCTTCAGGTGCTCATGCATTGTGCTATGCTGCAGTTATAGGCCACAGTAATTCTGCTCACTTTACAAACCAGCTTATGTTCTGTGATCATTTTTCCATATTTTGGGAGCCTTGGGTCTTGGGAAATTTCTATACTTAACCTCATCAGACTCTGCCACTATCATTATCTGAAGCTGTGGCACTAACTGCAGCTGATCAAATGAGCCGAAAAAACAGCTGATCTCATGATGCAGCAATTACATAGTCATACAAAAGAAAAACAATTTTAAGGTGAAGCATTAAAAAATATTAATACCTGTGCATTGGTTAAAAGTATCAATATCAATGCATTTTCTGTCAGTGTGATTAACACATCACATCTTTCTATATATGGAGCCCTGCGACAGACTGGCGACCTATCCAGGGTATCCCCTGCCTTCGCCCGCGTCAGCTGGGATAGGCTCCAGCACCCCCCGCCACCCTAGTGAGGATAAAGCGGTGTATAGAGAATGGATGGATGGATGATCATTTATACAGAACAGTATTTTTTCTTTAAAGTAACAAAAGCTCATCTATCTGATTTTAAATAACATATTTTATTGTCACACAAAGTTTACCAAATTTGAACTCTTTAGAAACTCTTCGCTAGTGTGACCCAACCTCAGAATGACCTAGGGAATATTATCTGTCAATACCTTCACTGACATGAAGTTTTCAAAATAGAATCTATTTTAACAGAAGCAGAAGCTCAAATTCAATTGTGTTTTTTTTATAATGGTTGCTGTGTTAAATATATAAAGGCATATTTTTACTTTAAATCAGGGAAAAATACTTAATTATTTCAACACAACACTATGTTTTAATAGTGTGGCTATTAAAACATTTATTTTTTAAATGTACGAGGTTACTTGGCATCAACAAAGTATAAAAAATATAATATAATAAATATTACTGTTCCAAATGCAGGGCCTTAAAAGTCAGAATTACCTAAAAGTGTATGTACCAGATTCTTCCTCCCCAGAGATGAAATCAGGGAGACGAACAGCCATCCTCTAAATACTGGGTTAGGGTTTACAGGTACAGTGTTCAACAGTGAGATGATGCATGGTGCTGTGGCAAAGATGTAACCATCTTGTGTAGATACACAAAATTTATATCACCCAAATAATTTCAACATCACATTTACATGTCTCACGGTTTAAGAAGAGTGAGAAGCCCACATAGAAAGAGGGTGTTGGTTGGCAGCAGAGCTCCAAACCACAGCCCTGCCCAGACTTCCAGTAAGCAAGTTGGCTCACTTTGCTGTCAACAAACTGCACCCACTTCGCTGTGTGTGGACTTCAGTGAACACAGTGATACGAGTTGGACTCCTCCAGTAAGGAATAAAAAGATGGTCTGAAATTCAGTTCAGTTGTGCTAGTGGCAACTAATGTATTTTGAATCCTTTAGGCTTCTGCAAAGATAACTGGAAGGGTACAGAGGTCTGCTGCGTCTTCTAACTCTATACCAGCAGTTTGTTTTTTTTTACAATTTTCAAACTTGTAGTCTTTAGATCCAACCGACACCCTAGGACATTTATCTATTTTCACACAGTTCCTTCCAGAGACACTAGAACCTTCCTACTACTTTATCACATATGTAGTAAACTGCCCAACACCTTAAAAAAAACAAACACTGATGTGAAAAATAGTCAGCACCAGGAACCGTTTTCACAAACATGACAGATTACGCACTTTACTTGATCTCAGAAAAGCTTCTCTGACTGACTGAAGTAAAGTGACAGTAAAAGTATTGTCTTTGACATATCTACAGCATAAATGGGGAAATATTAAATTACCCCAAATCCTTTTTTTCAGTTCCGTTCAAAATGTGGCCTGATTGTAATTTTTTCAAGCCTATGAATTTACATCACCATTTAAGGACACAACACTGCAGTCATTACTGTTCATATGGACTGAACAGCTATTTAAAAAATCAACCATAAAGTTCTGGCTTGATAAAGAATCATACAACTACCTGCTAACAAGTAGTATAGGTACAGTGAGGGAAATACATATTTCATCCCGTGCATATTTCATGATTTTGGTCACATACAAAAAACCATCAGTCTAAAATTATAGTTTAAGTATATTTTTTGTAGGCGGCCCCATTCACTGTTCCCTCGATGTGGTGCAGTCATCCTGTACCCTTGACAGAGTAACAGGCCCAAGGTATAATGCCTTCACCTCCATTCGTGACTGTGGGGATTGTGTTCTTGGTGTCATAGTCTGCATGACCCAAAGGGTGACTGCAGCTCAGGTAGTAGAGTGGGTTGCCTCCTAACTAAAAGGTTGGGTGTTCAATTCATGGCCATTCCATATTCTTGGATTGTCCTTGACCTCTCAGATGACCATAGATATTGCACAAGGCGAGACCTTGCCTGGAACTCCACAACGAGGGTAATTGATTGTTGTTCTTTTCTTTCTTCCATTTGCGAAAGATTGCACAACAGTTGTCACCTTCTAACAAAGTTTTTGGTCGATGGTCTTGTTGCACTGTTAAGCTCTACAATCTCGTCCCTGACATACACTAAATTGCCAAAAGTATTTGCTCACCTGCCTTGACTCACATAAGAACAAGTGACATCCCATTCCTAAATCCATATGGTTCAATATGATGTCGGTCCACCCTTTACAGCTATAACAGCTTCAACTCTTCAGGGAAGGCTGACCACAAGGTTTAGGAGTGTGTTTATGGGAATTTTTCACCATTCTTCCAGAAGTGCATTTGTGAGGTCACATACTGATGTTGGATGAGAAGGCCTGGCTCTCAGTCTCCACTCTAATTTATCCCAAAGGTGATCTATTGGGTTGAGGTCAGGACTCTGTGCAGGCCAGTCAAGTTCATCCACACCAGTTCATCTATGTCTTTACGGACCTTGCGTTGTGCACTGACACACAGTCATGTTGGAAGAGGAAGGGGCCAGCTCCAAACTGTTCCCACAAAGTTGGGAGCATGGAATTGTCCAAAATGTATTGGTATGCTGAAGCATTCTGAGTCGCTTTCACTGGAACTAAGGGGCCAAGCTCAGCTACTAAAAAAACAACCCCACACCATAATCCCTCCTCCACCAAACTTTACACTTGGCACAATGCAGTCCGACAAGTATCGTTCTCCTGGCAACCGCCAAACCCAGACTGGTCCATCAGATTGCCAGACGGAGAAGCGCGATTCATCACTCCGCGTCTCCACTGCTCTAGAGTTCAGTGGCGGCGCGCTTTACACCACTTCATCCGACGTTTTGCATTGCACTTGGTGATGTACGGCTCGGATGCAGTTGCTTGGTGATGGAAACCCATTCCATGTAGCTCTCTGCGCACTGTTCTTGAGCTAATCTGAAGGCCACATGAAGTTTGAAGGTCTGTAGCAATTGACTCTGTAGAAAGTTGGCGACCTCTTGGCACTATGCGCTTCAGCATCCATCAGTTTACATAGCCTACCACTTGGTGGCTGAGTTGCTGTCATTCCCACACATGTCCACTTTCTTATAATACAGCTGACAGTTGACTGTGGAATATTTAGGAGCGAGGAAATGTCACGACTGGATTTGTTGTACAGGTGGCATCCTATCACAGTTCCACGCTGGAATTCACTGAGCTCCTGAGAGCGACCCATTCTTTCACAAATGTTTGTAAAAGCAGTCTGCATGCCGAGGTGGTTGATCTTCTACACATGTGGCCATGGAAGTGATTGGAACACCTGATTCTGATTATTTGGATGGGTGAGCGAATACTTTTAGCTGTATAGTGTATACGGATAGCTCTCTGGTCTTGTCCTATGTCGTAAAGTAGAAGATGAAAAATGTGACTCTTCAGACAGGTTTCTTTCAAACATGTAGACATAACTAGTTCAGATTATGAGTTCCTGAAGCAGAATAGGCTAATATGCATGCCTCTTGACCACATAAATAGTCTGTAGGAGCCTGAATTCTTGCTGGTAGGAAGGGGATCAAATACTTATTTCCCTTGATCAACTGGGAATTAATCTATAACTGACTGTTGTATGACGATTTCATCTGGATTTTTTTCCTTGATGTTCTGTCTCTTACAGTAAAATTAAGCCTACTATTAAAATTAAAATTCTTTGTATGTAGCTAACATCACAAAATACACAAGTGATCAAATACTTATTTGCCTCACTAATTCTTAGCTGCCTACATGAGACTCAGTAGAACTACAAGTGATACAAGCTACATTTTTCACACTAATAGGTCACCATAGTTGTCTAAGAGAAAGATGGCATCTATCCATCCATTTTCTATTCAGGGTCGTGGCTGGAGCCTATCCTAGCTGACTTAGGGCAAAGGCAGAGTTCATCCTAGACAGGTCTCCAGTCAACATAGACACACGGACAACTAAGCATACTCATGCAGAAAGACTGCAGGCCAAGCTCCAAATGACAGTCAGGACAGATCTCATGTTTTTTTCCACAGAACCGTGAGTGTAGAGAATGACATTGGATCTTGTTTGTATGAGCCACAGACATCTCTCTGATATATCAGTTGTATGAAATGAAGCTCATAGCAATGGCTGTTCTTACCGTTAACCACGAGACATATCTCAGGAAACATAGCGTCAGGGTTACGTACTGTATTGCTAACAGTGGAAACTGCACTCACATACTTTTACTCCCATGAAAACAGATAAAAGACATCTTGCTGGATGGAGTAAAGCAATGGAACATCGAAAATAAAGATAGAGCACAGCAAAGAAAAAAAACAGTATTTAATTTGCATAACACATTTTTTGACCTGACCTCACTGACCTCAAAAATCTTCCACTGGACTAAAAGTTTAACAGATTGAAAAAGAAATTATGCGATTCATCACAATTAACCACACAAAGTCACACAATAAATTGCAATGACATGTTTAAATCACTTAACAGCCACAGAAAGTAATGGGTAGAGCTGAAAATTCTTCTTCACCCTGTCCTTATTTGGAGCTGTTTCTTTTTCAGTCCCTGTCACACCCC
Source organism: Acanthochromis polyacanthus (assembly GCF_021347895.1). Taxonomy (NCBI): domain Eukaryota; kingdom Metazoa; phylum Chordata; class Actinopteri; family Pomacentridae; genus Acanthochromis; species Acanthochromis polyacanthus. Next base: position 6,186,738 of record NC_067132.1, on the reverse strand, counting down.
CAATCCAACCAGCAGCCTCTTTGTTACACTCTGCCAAATTGGCCACTGCTGGCAGGCATTATGAGACTTAAAAGAAAGTGACTGTACTTGACAGGCCTGACACAAGCGATGAAAACCATAACACCCACTTATCAGTATGACTGCACTCAAGTGTGTGTGTGTGTGTGTGTGTAGGTGTGTGTGTGTGCATTTGTGTGTGGCCTCCAAAGGTACGTCTTCAGCTGCCTGACACTGGAGTTTCTGAATTCCAACACTGGGTCTGCTACACTCAGCTTTGATGCTCTGAAAAAGAATTGTCTTCGACGGAGTGTGTGTGTGTGTGAGTGTGTGTGTGTGTGTGTGTGTATGTGTATGTGTATGTGTATGTCTGTGTGTGTGTGTGTGTGTCTCATGTAGACAGCATTACACAAACACATTGTCTGTGTAATAACAAAATATTAAGAATTAATACTTTATGGCAGGTGAGGACCTAGCCAAGGAAAATGCCGACCGCAAAGAAAAGGAAACTTTTGACTTAATCAGGAAGACAGTGAGTGAAGTCTTGACTGTAGGAATGGCGACACTCCAGGTTGAATTAAAGAAAGATCTCTCAAAATTCCGTACTCGTTTCTTAGAGGACATTGACTAAAAACTAGACGAGCTAACGACAGACATGAACCGCAAAATACAGGATACAAAGGGTCAGATCGAAGGAGCAGTGGAACATATAGGAGAGATGGAGGGGCACATGGCCGATATGGAGAGATGGGACATCGGGGTGAAGGAGGCCCTCACCCAACTGCTCAGTAACCAGCGGGCCCTGCAGGAGAAGGTGTCCGATATGGAGGGCCGGGCGCGGCGTAACAACATTAGAATTTATGGTGTCCCGGAGAGCGCAGAGGGCACCTCTGCGATGACATTCATTGAAAACTTCATCAAGTCAGAGCTGGGGGACGAGTTTGGACCCGACCTGGGGATAGAACGCGCACACCGGGCCCTGGCACCGAAACCACCGACAGACGCCCCGCCGCGTTCAGTGGTAGTACGCTTTCTCCGGTTTACAGTCAAGGAGAAGATTCCCCACGTCGCATGGAAAAAGGAGCTTCACATCCAAAACCGACGGGTGTACTTCGACCATGACTATGCCACAGATGTTCAGAACAAGAGGAAGGAATATTCACCAATTCAAAAAGTATTGAAGGAGAATGGCATACGTTTCCAGACACCGCTAACTCGGATGAGAGTGTTTTTTGGATCTGGTACCGTCATGTATAACAGCGCTGCACAAGCAGCAGAAGACCTGGGGAAACGGGGACTCACGGTGAGTGAGACCCCCCGCAGGACCGGGAGTAAGGACGTAACAGAGGACACGCTCGCGGGGCTGCTGCCATGGGAGACAACTTTTTTCTTCAACTGGGGGGCCCCACTTGGTGGCTAGTCCCCTCACTGACCAAAGCGACATGACAGCTTTGTTGTTGGAAGTACAGTTCCTGTGTTTTAGTTCCTTACACTGTTTTAATTTTTGTTTTATGTTGTCTTTTCAGTTTGTTTGAGGGTCTGGGTTATCACAGGTACAGCTACTACAAAACTAAATGCAATATAAACACTATAATATACTCTCCCTGAATGTGAATGGGCTAAATAACCCTATCAAAAGAAGCAAAATGATCGCTAAAATAAAACACATTCTGGCAGGAAACCCATCTTACAGGATCTGAACATGAAAAACTAAAAAAGATGGGATTTAAAAACACTTTCTCCTCTTCTTACACAAATGGAAAAAAAGAGGGGAGTGGCAATACTATTATCAAATGCAACTCTGTTTGAGCTCCTATCTGAAATCAGTGATAAGGAGGGTAGATTCATTTTCGTTAAAGGAAAAATAGATAGAAAAGAGGTAACCTTATCTATGGGCCCCTTGGCAGCAGCACAACCTTTTTCAAGAAAATATTTTATTTAATTGCATCAGAAACACATGGAATTCTTATATGTGCAGGGGACTTAAACATAGTTCTGAATCCATTACTAGATACAACCAATAAAAAAAGAACAATAAATCCAACAGTTAAATGTGTAAATAGAGCACTTAAAGAATTAGGCCTTATGGACACATGGCGATGCTTAAATGGTTCTAACACAGGATACACTTTTTAGTCAGCGCGCCATGCAGCCTATTCAAGAATTGATTATTCCTTCATGTACAGCAAAGATCTACACAGGTTGAAATATTGCAAACTAGGACAAAGGGACCTCTCAGACCACGCCGAGGTCTACCTAAACCTACACCTAGATGGTAAACGACAAGAAACACTGTGGCGTCTAAATGTCGGGATGTTGAATGATCCTAATTTTATAAAGTCTATGGAATCAGATTTAGATTTGTATTTACATGACAATGACAATGGTGAGGTTAACCCCAGTATTTTATGGGATGCAGCTAAAGCAGTATTCCGGGGAAAGGTCATCGCAAGGACAGCAGCACTGAAAAAGGCAAAGAATCAAAAAATTTTTAAATCTACAGGAAAAACTGAAAAACCTGGAACAGAGACAGAAAGAAAACCCTCCAAAAAGAACCCTCCATATCAAACAAAATGAGTGAAGTTAAACAGCAAATAGATAAAATCTTAAGTGAAGAAGTTGAAAAAAACATAAGGTTTATGAAACAAAGATACTATGAGGCAGGTTCCAAAGCAACTAAATTATTAGCTTGGAGACTCAAAAAACAACAGGCAGATAACACTATTCATAAAATAAGAGACCCTGTTACAAATAAAACAACCCACAGTCTAGCTGGAATACACAAAGCATTTGAAATATACTACAAACTATTATACTCTCAGATAAAACAGGTTAGTGAACATACAATTACCGAATTTTTGAATTCATTGGACCTACCTTCACTAGGCAGAAACATTAACAACTAGAAAAGGCCATTTCTCAATTGTCCTTCGACCTTCAAAGAAATCCTGTATCCAGACGGTGATCCGGATCACCTCCAAAATCTAATCGATTCTTACTCTTGCTCTTCCGGACATCCTGTAAAAATTTGGTGAAAATCCGTCCATGACTTTTTGAGTTATGCTGTTAACAGACAAACAGACACACACACACACACACACAGACGGACAGACAAACTCCGGTGATTACATAACCTCCTGGCGGAGGTAATAAACTTATATCACCAACTAGAAAAGCACTCGGAGAGCGCATACCTCCGCCATGCCGTTTGTCTGTCTGTCCGTCTGTGTGTGTGTGTGTCTGTGTGTGTCTGTTTGTCTGTTAACAGCATAACTCAAAAAGTCATGGACGGATTTTCAGGATGTCCTGATTTTCACCCAGGCGGCCTTCAGAGTGTGTTCGCCGCCGCCGTCCCAGGCGGCCTTCAGAGTGTGTTCGCCGCCGCCCTGGCGGCCATCTCTCAATTGTCCTTCGACCTTCAAAAAATTCCTGGATCCAGACGGTGATTCGGATCACCTCCAAAATCTAATCGATTCTTACTCTTGCTCTTCCGGACATCCTGTAAAAATTTGGTGAAAATCCGTCCATGACTTTTTGAGTTATGCTGTTAACAGACAAACAGACACACACACACACACACACACACACACACACACAGACGGACAGACAGACAAACAAACTCCGGTGATTACATAACCTCCTGGCGGAGGTAATAAGAAGAAATAGGAAAAGCTATACCAAAATTAAAAACTAATAAATCACCTGGCACAGACGGTTTCCCCCCAGAGTGGTATAAATCTATGAACGAGCATCTGCTGCCACTGCTGAAGCGTTGCTTTAACTATATTCTGAGAGAAGGACTCCCCCTCCATCGTGGAGGGAGGCCTTCATATCAGTAACCCCCAAAGAAGGAAAGGATAAGCTGGACTGTAAAGGATATAGACCTATCAGTGTTCTAAACACAGATTACAAACTCTTTGCAACTGTTCTGGCAATTAGACTGGAAGCTGCGATGATCTTTTTAATAGATGAAGATCAAACAGGATTTATAAAAAACAGACAAACTCAAGACAATATAAGAAAGACCTTACATATTATTGAACAGATAAATAAGGATAAAGATAGTGCTGTAGTTCTCAGTCTGGACGCTGAAAAAGCCTTGGATTCGGTCGGTTGGGAGTTTCTCTATTTAGTGATGAACAGATTTGGCTTCAGTGAGGATTTCATACGCTGCATCGAAACCCTTTGTTCTTCCCCTAGCGCAAGAATTAAGATTAATGGTCACCTTTCGAACTCAATAACTCTACATCATGGCTGTAGGCAGGGCTGTCCCCTCAGCCCTAGTCTCTTCAACTTAAACACAAAACCCAGATAATGACATTCAATTATACACCAACACAGGAGGTTCTTACAAAGTACAAATTCAACTGGAATTCATCTCACATTAAATACCTTGGAATCAATTTAGCTAAGGACCTCTCACAATTGTTTAAAATTACCTATACCTACAACAATGAAAGAATACTTGATTATCTTAGTAAGGTGGGACTTGCTCCCTCTCGACTTTGGTGGTAGAATAAGAGCTGTTAAAATGAACATCTTTCCTAGGCTATTATATCATTTCTTATCACTACCAATAGAAATCCCTCAAAGACATTTTAGAGAATGGAACAAACACATCTCACAAATCATCTGGAATAAAAAGAGACCAAGAGTTAAACTGACAACACTGCTGCTGCCGGAGGAGGAGGGGGGCATGGCCCTACCACCGTTGAAGGATTATTACATATCAGCACAATTAAGACCCCTAGTGTGCTGGTGCAACCCCTCCTATGTAGCCAAATGGAAGACTATAGAGTTATCATTAACTCTTTAAGCTGCAGTCAATTCCAGCCGTTTTCAGTACAAAAAAATCGCTAATATTCTATTTTTAAATAAAAAAAATTACGACAAAATACGGGGAATATTGGACGGGCATTGCGAGGTGCATTTCCTTGAAAACGACCGATTCGGGGATTTTATACCGACTACAGGACATGTTTTGGACAAAATAGTTGACTGGCTTGTGTCATCTGGATGTAAAAGGTTGGATTATGGCCGTTTTTTGTGGAATCTTTTTTCTGTGTGTAATAATGAACCCGGAAATGTGATTCGCGCTGTGTGCGTTGAAGCCGTGTATAGAGAACGGATGGATGAATATTCGTTTTTGTCGGACAAATGTGTTTTTCTCACCCGCTGTGGTAATCGCATCTGAAAGTGGTTTATACCGGCGGATTCATGAGAATCTAAGCTTTCCATCGGCGTATAGTGTTTGTATAAGCGCGTTTGCAGCCGTCGGACATTCTTGAAATTCCTATGCAAATTAGTAGGTGTACCGCCGGCGGTACACTGAAGCTTAAGGGGTTAACAAACATCCCAATACAAACACTACTAGGTCAAGGGTTAAAACTTAATGAGACATCACAGACAACAAGCCAGCTTATAAACTTTTCTTTGAATGTATGGGGGGGAAGTGATCAAATGCTTTCAGCTCTCAAATGAGGTGAAAATACTTGGATGGCCGGCATATGACCTGGAGTTTAAACCAGCAACTCTGGATCAAAGGTTTAAGCATTGGGCTTGTTAAGCCGCATTTCGTAATAATGGTGCATTTTGTAATAAACGTCCAAAATGTAATAACTTTGACATTTCATTTCGTAATAAAGCCGCATTTCGTAATAAACTCCCGCATTTTGTAATAAACTGACCCAACGCATTTTGTAAAAATTTTTGCCGCATTACGTAATAAGTTATTACATTTTGAGAAAATGATTACAAAATGCACTTGCAATCTTTTGATTTTCTGGAAAAAGTAATAACATGGTGCATTATGTAATAAGGTATTATTATTGTATGTTAAACAATAAACTAATAGATGAGTGACCTTTATTAATTTGTATGTACAGTGCCTTGTGAAAGTATTCGGCCCCCTTGAACTTTTCAATCTTTCGCCACATTTCAGGCTTCAAACATAAAGATATAAAATTTTAATTTTTTGTCAAGAATCAACAACAATTGGGACACAATCGTGAAGTGGAATGAAATTTATTGGCTATTTTATACTTTTTTAACAAATAAAAAACTGAAAAGTGGGGTGTGCAATATTATTCGGCCCCTTTACTTTCAGTGCAGCAAACTCACTCCAGAAGTTCAGTGAGGATCTATGAATGATCCAGTGTTGTCCTAAATGACTGATGATGATAAATAGAATCCACCTGTGTGTAATCAAGTCTCCGTATAAATGCACCTGCTCTGTGATAGTCTCAGGGTTCTGTTTAAAGTGCAGAAAGCATCATGAAGACCAAGGAACACACCAGGCAGGTCCCAGATACTGTTGTGGAGAAGTTTAAAGCCGGATTTGGATACAAAAAGATTTCCCAAGCTTTAAACATCTCAAGGAGCACTGTGCAAGCAATTATATTGAAATGGAAGGAGTATCAGACCACTGCAAATCTACCAAGACCCGGCCGTCCCTCTAAACTTTCACCTCGAACAAGGAGAAGACTGATCAGAGATGCAGCCAAGAGGCCCATGATCACTCTGGATGAACTGCAGAGATCTACAGCTGAGGTGGGAGAGTCTGTCCATAGGACAACAATCAGTCGTACACTGCACAAATCTGGCCTTTATGGAAGAGTGGCAAGAAGAAAGCCATTTCTCAAAGATATCCATAAAAAGTCTCGTTTGAAGTTTGCCACAAGCCACCTGGGAGACACACCAAACATGTGGAAGAAGGTGCTCTGGTCTGATGAAACCAAAATCCAACTTTTTGGCCACAATGCAAAACGATATGTTTGGCGTAAAAGCAACACAGCTCATCACCCTGAACACACCATCCCCACTGTCAAACATGGTGGTGGCAGCCTCATGGTTTGGGCCTGCTTTTCTTCAGCAGGGACAGGGAAGATGGTTAAAATTGATGGGAAGATGAATGGAGCCAAATACAGGACCATTCTGGAAGAAAACCTGTTGGAGTCTGCAAAAGACCTGAGACTGAGACGGAGATTTATCTTCCAACAGGACAATGATCCAAAACATAAAGCCAAATCTACAATGGAATGGTTCACAAATAAACGTATCCAGGTGTTAGAATGGCCAAGTCAAAGTCCAGACCTGAATCCAATCGAGAATCTGTGGGCAGAGCTGAAGACTGCTGTTCACAAATGCTCTCCATCCAACCTCACTGAGCTCGAGCTGTTTTGCAAGGAAGAATGGGCAAGAATTTCAGTCTCTCGATGTGCAAAACTGATAGAGACGTACCCCAAGCGACTTGCAGCTGTAATTGCAGCAAAAGGTGGCGCTACAAAGTATTAACGCAAGGGGGCCGAATAATATTGCACGCCCCACTTTTCAGGTTTTTATTTGTTAAAAAAGTTTAAAATATTTAATAAATTTCGTTCCACTTCACGATTGTGTCCCAATTGTTGTTGATTCTTGACAAAAAATTAAAATTTTATATCTTTATTTTTGAAGCCTGAAATGTGGCGAAAGGTTGAAAAGTTCAAGGGGGCCGAATACTTTCACAAGGCACTGTATATGCATATGGATGCGTCTTAGAGCAGCGCGTTTACAGGCGCTACAAACAAAAGTTCTTTTCGATCCATAATGCTAAAACTTCTCACGTAAAAGGCACCAAAAGCATGAGTTAACTGAACTTAAGTGCTGTTGTGCAGTGAGATTTGTTTGCCATCCCAGGCTTTGGTTTCAGCTGTGCGTAGATGGCTGCGTTTTAATTCTGTTCAGTGTACAAGTAGTGCATTGACTTTGCACAAAGGTGGGTAGAAAAGTCAGATATTTATAAATATTTTGAATGTACTGAAGTAAAAATAATAATAATAATAATAATAATAATAATAATAATAATAATTAGTACCAAGAAGTAAAAATAGAAGGCTACATCAGAAAATGTCTGAAATATTAAAGTAAATAGTTAAAGAAAATATTATAAAACATTAAAAAATATAGGCTACATATTTTTGAAAGAAATAGCAAATCAGTGACTTAGAAAAAATATTAAGGAAAATATATTATCTTTGGAGTATTCTGCCAAACACAGCTTTATTAGGCCAAATAACTACAAGAAAACATACATACAAATCAATAAAGGTCACTCATCTATTAGTTTATTGTTTAACGTACAATAATAATACCTTATTACATAATGCACCATGTTATTACTTTTTCCAGAAAATCAAAAGATTGCAAGTGCATTTTGTAATCATTTTCTCAAAATGTAATAACTTATTACGTAATGCGGCAAAAATTTTTACAAAATGCGTTGGGTCAGTTTATTACAAAATGCGGCAGTTTATTACGAAATGCGGCTTTATTACGAAATGAAACGACAAAGTTATTACATTTTGGACGTTTATTACAAAATGCACCGTTATTGCGAAATGCGGCTTAACATGGCTCACTGTGGAATTACATCCATGTGCAAGATTGTTAAAAAAAGGCCATTTCCTAGCTTCAATAACTTATGTGAGATGTATGGCTTGGGCAAACAAGACCACTTTAGGTATTTGCAGCTACGGGATTATTTTTGTAAAACAACAAAGGGATGCAACCCTTCTGCAGTCACTCAAATATTCATGGACACTTATAGCTCTGGCAGCAACAAAGGACTTGTAAGCAAGCTATACCATGGTATCACCTCTCTGAAGATGGACACTATGGACTATGTGAAACAAAGATGGGAGAGAGAACTGAACATGGAAATAACACAGGACTTGTGGATGAGTGCCTGGAAAACACAGGTATCCTCCACCAACTCAAAGACTTGGAGGGACTTTTACTGGAAGAACCTAATCCGATTCTTTATCACTCCCAAACAAAAATCAAAACAAACTGATGTCCAATACAAACTGTTGGAGGGAATGTGGAGAGGTCACGGCTGATCACACTCATATATTCTGGTCTTGCCCCATTATCCAGGCCTTTTGGAGTAAAGTGTCGGGAATTATATCAAAAATCCTAGGTTTTAATATTAGTGTGACATTTACAACTCTTTATCTTGGGATCATCCCTGATGGTATGAATCCAAATGAAGCTTACTTTCTTAAGATTCTGCTGGCAGCAAATAAAAAAACCATCACAAAATACTGGCTCCAGAAAAACTGTCCTACCACAGCCCTCTTTGTGAGCATTGTTAAGCAGTTGCATACTCTAGAGCAAATGACCTTCTCTATAAGAGTCCAAAAAGACCAGGGAGAAAAACGATGGAGAAAATGGTGTGTTTACTTAGCTTCTGAAACACATTAACAACTGTCATTGTGATACCCTGTTATTGTGATTTAGACTTGTAACTCTCTCTGAGACCCTCGCCTTTGTCTTTATTTCTCTAAATTACTTTATTACTCCTTTATTTATATATCTATTTGTCAAGGTTTGTTTTTTCTTTTGTATGTTTGTGCATTTGTTTTTTTTGTTTAGTTTTTTATTGGCCTTTATCATTTTTGTTGATGTTGGAAACACGGTTCCCCTGTACATTGTTCAGAAAATGTTCTTTCAAAAAAATGTTATAAATAGAAAGTTTCAAAAAAAAGATTTAATACTTAGGAGTCACACAGAAAACTTCTTTGTGGCCTAAATTGTAATGTGGTCATATTGAAAATAAATAAAAAATCTATACCAATTCTCTCACCGATTCTCTGCTTGTCAGATATTTCTCTCTCCAAAATTGCTGTTTTGTAAATTGTCATATTTCTTCAAAATATTTTTTAAAGCTACACAATTATATTCTTCTGGCCAACTGTGACATGTTAGTGTACTCTCTCTCTCTCTCTCTCTCTCACACACACACACACTCCTACACACACACAGCTTTTCTAAACAATGGCAGATGACATAATAGTTAGAGGGAGGGGGAGGGATGATAGAGGCCATTCAGTCATGTACAGTATGAGGCCCCTAGCTAGCTGCTAATGAGCACTGGCCCCATTCTGGCTCAGCATACACAGCACAGGAACAAGAACTCCCCTCTCAGCTACACTTTTACATTCAGAGTGGCTGGAATGAAGGACAGTGTGGCAAAACCTCTTCATTCAGTCAAAGGCATTACAGTTTACTGCTTCTTGTATACTTTGATTAAATGTCTGGACTATGAGCATAGTGTCACGTTCTAGGCTGGAGTGAACCCATGCAGCAGGCACAGACAGGCAGGGTGAGATAATGAAAATTTATTAAACAAATAATTAAACAAATAGGTACTCCATAAGGGAGGCGTAGGGGAATTAATCAGGAAGAGGGAAAAGCAAACTGAATTTAACAGAAGGAGACGGTGCGGGACCGTGATGTAGGGGTTTACTAAACTAAAACGGGGAGAGGTAACTCACAACTGTCCAGGGGGTCGGGAGACTGGGCGAAGGCAGAGCAGCGGAGATAAGGTGTGAACGGCGGGACAGACAGACTGGGAGTGGATGCTGGAGGTTATTGCGCAGAGGAGGAGTGGTGAACAGGTAAAGTATCCGTAAAACCAGAGAGCGGCGCGCTCACAGCAGACTGTAGCAGGTGGCGTGCAGGGTGTAGAGAGTCTCAGGCCAGAACGCGATGCAGCAGGAGTGTTGCTGGTAAGTAGCAGGTATGCGGCAGGCATGTGGTGGGTATGAAGCAATGACGCAGCAAAGTAGTGAGGGACGCGCCAGGCTTTATGCTGAGCTGGTTGATTGTTCATCGCACCCAGCTGTGTCTCTCCCCAGCTGCTCCCAATTAGCCGAATCAACACTGGCACAGGAGGAGTGTGACACATAGTCCTCATCAGTGAGGACTACAGCAAATGTATGTTCTCAGGACTTAAGATGTGCAAGATGTGCAGGATTTTACTTCTGAGGTTAGTGTGAAACCAGAGAAACTCTTCTTCTGAAAATATGTTTTATTCATTAATTTCTACCATTAATTATTCCTATGTTCAGACAGGATGATATGCAGTATAGTCCTGATATGATACATACGTAAACTTCATACACCCAACAAACCGCATGTCAAACTTATTTTGCATCAGTCCCAAATTGGAGCGTCAACTATAAAATCAATCTTCATATTTGTCAGTGCATTTCTATCCAACTTCAGTTTGCACATAGAAAATCTGGGAGGGAATGCTGTAAATAAAAGTCCTTCTTAGCCATTGTTCAAACCCATAAAAACAGTTTTGTCTGTGTATCAGAATTACATAATTAGAATTTTGTTTCCAAGAAAACTATCAATTCATGCCTTAAAATGGTTAAGATGTAACTTTACACTGTGACACTTTGAGCATACCAGCTCACCTCCGACTCTGCTCAAAAATTGTAAAACTAGTATACACCACACAAAAGTAAGTTTCAATACTAGAGTAATTCAGCCAGTCAAACCAGACACCAATTCTGAAAAAAAGAATAATGACCCAGAAAGTCCCACAATGTAAATTTAAAGGAGTGTTTCCTTAGGTTTGTTGTATACAAAATCCTAGAAGATGCTTTTTAGACTGTTATCAGTACACCATACTTTCAAGGTGGAAATATTCAGCTATGGTGCTGACTCCTGACACTGTGTGTGTGATGACAGAGCATGTAGGGGAAAAAAGACAGCCATGTGGGGGGGCTTGAAACGACACTGAGAGAGGCTGTCACTCAGAGCAGCAGACAACATGCTGGATGGCTCAACCTATAACTTGTGTCAACCCGTAAATTACACAAGAGTCTTCGTGTCAAACTGAGTTTCAGGCTTCCAGCTACAAACACCAGTTACACCCTACTCTGCATACATGCACGCTTGCATCTGTGCCATGTGCATGTGTTCACCAATGGACATATTAAAAATACAAAACAGCACCATATCCAGAACAACACACCAATTCAGAGACAGAGGACAGCAAAGTAGGAAATAAAAGGGATATAAGCCATCACTGGACTGGCGATAACATGAACCGGCTCATGAGAATGAGACACATTAACTCTGAGTTCTCAGTGGAGACAATTGTGACATGGATGTGGTGTAAATGATAAATGTGTCCAGCTGGTGGCCATCTATAAGCCAAATTAGATGCAGGAGCATTAATCCAGTGTGGAGTGAGAGAAATGTCTGTCTGTGATGGAAAACACTGCTGTGGTTTCTGTGGAGAGGGGGGGGAATCACTGAATTGGAAGTGGAAAAGATTCTGCCCTTGAAAAATTCACACAATGTTGTGCAGCTTCTACAGACATTGAGGTTTGATTCATATTTTACATCTCATGAACAGATTATCTCAGTGTTAGGGAAACTTTATGGCTCACTGGTAACTCACAGGAAATTTCCAAGAATAGACAAACAATTACTCAGTTACTCAATATTTACTCAATAAAAAATACCTTAAATGCTAATTACATTTAATTTAAACAACTGCATAGTTGTCCATTTGTAGTATTAGTATCATTATCTGAATTTTGAAAAGCTTAAATGTTTCTGTTAAAAGCACAATAGCTGCTTAAGATTGCATTAGCCTCAGAAAGTTACTTCTGACCTTTTGATTGATAAAGGTGAAAAAGCGTGTTCAAAAGTGTTCAAAAGTTTAATCTTAACAAATGTTGACATGCCAGGGCTGGATCAATCGCCTGAAAATTTTGTTCATATCCACGAGCCTCCATGCTATTGTCTGTATTTTCCCAGGCACCCAGAAACAAACCTGCACTCTGGAGCTGAAATAGTTGGTTGATTTATTTAACTGAGAGAAAATTAATCTGCAACTATTTCTTGTAACAAAAGGTGAATAACTTACAAAATTTCCCTAGCACAAATGTGAAAAATATCCATTACAAGTTATGACAGCAAGCTCATCTTGGTCAGATAAAATAAAGCTATTAGAATATGTTAAAGAACAGAGAACTGAGAATAGGATTTTCACAATGAAACAGAAGAAACATAAGAGTAAGAAGGAGGGACTAAGATGGAGCACATGAACCATGTGCAAGCAGCAGTGCATCTGTGTAGACTAAGGATGTCATGAGAACCAATTCAAGTCTTCAGGTTGACTTCAAGTCAAAGCCAGCCATGCTGGAAATGTATTGCATTGCAAATGCATCCTTTTCTATGATAATGAAAAAGTTTCAAAATAACCATAATGGTACTATCAGCGCTGTAGGTGAAAAATGCTACTGGTGAAAAAATAACACACCAAATGTTGTGTATGGAGATATGTTAAGTAACAGAATTGGGAATGAACTGAGGAAACACAGGCCTCTGAAAGACACACATCCAGATCTGTACACATAATTCAAGGTGAGAGACAAGTTGTTACTTCATTGTTACTTGTTAATCAAACAATAGTGCAATTTTTTGCGAATTGCAACTGCTCTTCTGATCTTTTCTGAAATTGTATCAAATTGTAAAAGACATCTTGATCTGGATGATGCTCATAACATTAGCAGGCTACAATCATTAATGTTCAATCAGTCAAAATCTATTGTTGATGTGTGTTAGCACATTGTTTCTGTATCAGGTTTTTTCAAAGAAAATATTTTATTTAGAAATGCATTCATTTGACTGGTTTATTATTTTGGTATCCAAAATTGTGGATATTAAGTGGTATTGATACCAACTATGGAGTTAGAACAGTCTCATAATTCACAAATGCACACAGAAGAATTCACAAATGTAAACTGCAATCCACAAATGCACACAGAAGAATTCACACATGTGAACTGGGATTCACAAATGTAAACTGCAATCCACAAATAAATTAAGAAAGTTCACAAATGTATTTCTGCATTCACAAACTGCTTTTGTGTGTGAATCTTATTTGAGACTGCTCTGCCGTCAGCTCGATCCACAAATGCATTTTTTTCAACACGGAAGTTTCTGTAGCCAATCAGATGTCTCCCTCCTTTCAGCCAATCACAAAAACTCACCCCACGTGGGGGTGGGTGTACTGTTCAGCCAATCATATGAACGCGTCCGCACAGCGTTATACTTCACCGTGTCATTGGTCTGAAGAGTGAAGCTGCCCGTCGGAGAGACCATGGCGTCTGATGGGGACAATAGACCCTTTATTTGTTTACAAACATTGTGACGTTTTTTGTGGCCGGGGCTTATGCTGGAGGCAAAAGCTGAGCGAGAAGTCAAGCGGGACTGGGAGTATATAGTTTGCGCTGGGAGTTTGCGCTGCAAACTCGAGCATTTTTAACCCGTTAAACTTCAATGTACCGCCGGCGGTACACTTACTAATTTGCATAGGAATTTAAAGAATGTCCGAAGGCTGCAAACGTGATTATATAAACATTATACGCCGATGGAAAGCTTAGATTCTCATGAATCCGCCGGTATAAATCACTTTCAGATGTGATTACCACAGCGGATAATATAAACACATTTGTCCGACAAACAACAAATATTCATCCATCCATTCTCTATACACGGCTTCAACGTACACAGCGCGACTGACATTTCCGGGTTCATTATTACACACAGATGAAAATATTCCACAAAAAACGGCCATAATCTAACCTTGGACATCCAGACGACACAAGCCAGTAAACTATTTTGTCCAAAACATGTCTTGAAGTCGGTATATAATCCACGAATCGGTCGTTTTCAAGGAAATGCACCTCGCGATGCGTGTCCAATATTCCCTGTATTTCTCGTCATATTTAACGGGTTATTGTTTTTGATTGTATTTTTTTTTGTGTGTCTTGTTGTGTCCTTATGGTGTGTGTATTTGGACCCAGTGTCTGGAATAAAGCTGAACTGAATTGAATTGAATTTAATATTTTTTATTTACAAATAGAATATTAGCGATTTTTTGTACTGAAAATGGCTGGAATTGACTGCAGCTGATCGTCTCTGTCCAGTCTTTTCGCCTCAGTGCATTCAACCACAACTGTCTTCGTTCCCTCTGAGCACGAGTGTTCGGTGGAATCCTATAAAACTTTAATTTGCGTTCGCCAATGTAATTCCTCCTATTCTGGCATCCAAAAACACAGCAGGACGACATTTTAGAAAAGTTGATAGAGCCTAGTCTCTATCACATTGAGACTAGGCTCAATGTGACATTGATACTGACATTAACCGTGGCATCTCGCCTAAACAGCGGTAAAAGTACTGGTATTAACCGTGGCATGTTCCCTAAACAGTGGCATTAACCGTGGTATCTCTGCTGGCATCTCCAGAGGCCACTGGAAATGCCGCTGCGGCAGTGGCATCTCGCCCAAACAGTGGCATTAACCGTGGCACCGCAGCGGTGCCACAAAAAGTGTCACTGCTCGCTGCCAGTGCCACAAATCGGACCTGCTGTCTCTCCAGAGACGATCAGCTGCAGTCAATTCCAGCCATTTTCAGTACAAAAAATCGCTAATATTCTATTTGTAAATAAAAAAAATATGACGAGAAATACAGGGCATATTGGACGCGCATCGCGAGGTGTATTTCCTTTAAAACGACCGATTCGTGGATTATATATCGACTTCAAGACATGTTTTGGACAAAATAGTTTACTGGCTTGTGTCATCTGGATGTCCAAGGTTGGATTATGGCCGTTTTTTGTGGAATCTTTTTTTTTGTGTGTAATAATGAACCCGGAAATGTGAGTCGCGCTGTGTACGTTGAAGCCGTGTACAGAGAAAGGATGGATGGATATTCATTGTTTGTCGGACAAATGTGTTTATATTACCCGCTGTGGTAATCACATCTGAAAGTGATTTATACCGGCAGATTCATGAGAATCTAAGCTTTCCATTGGCGTATAATGTTTATATATTCGCGTTTGCAGTCTTCGGACATTCTTTAAATTCCTATGCAAATTAGTAAGTGTACCGCCGGCGGTACACTGAAGTTTAACGGGTTAAAAATGCTCGAGTTTGCAGCGCAAACTCCCAGCGCAAACTATATACTCCCAGTCCCGCTTGACTTCTCGCTCAGCTTTTGCCTCCAGCATAAGCCCCGGCCACATAAAACGTCACAATGTTTGTAAACAAATAAAGGGTCTATTGTCCCCATCAGACGCCATGGTCTCTCCGACGGGCAGCTTCACTCTTCAGCCCAATGACACGGTGAAGTATAACGCTGTGCGGACGCGTTCATATGATTGGCTGAACAGTACACCCACCCCCACGTGGGGTGAGTTTTTGTGATTGGCTGAAAGGAGGGAGACATCTGATTGGCTACAGAAACTTCCGTGTTGAAAAAAATGCATTTGTGGATCGAGCAGACGGCAGAGCAGTCTCAAAAAAGATTCACACACAAAAGCAGTTTGTGAATGCAGAAATACATTTGTGAACTTTCTTAATTTATTTGTGGATTGCAGTTTACATTTGTGAATCCCAGTTCACATGTGTGAATTCTTCTGTGTGCATTTGTGGATTGCAGTTTACATTTGTGAATTCTTCTGTGTGCATTTGTGAATTATGAGACTGTTCTAACTCCATATACCAACGGCCAAATTTCTTGTATTGTGAAATATAGTGCAAGACCAGACCAACTCTGAATGTAAGCAGGGACTATTTAAGTGTGAAAAAATACCCCATATGTTATAATTGTTCATCATCAAATAGAAAAAGCACCCTGGCTACAATCCCAACTGCCTAATTTTTGAATGTGTGCACAATACATAAATTTTTAAATTTTAAATACCTCTTTGTCAAACACTGTAAGATAACAAGCAGTTTACTGATGAATCCAGAAGAGGCTGTATAGAACTTGAACTTGGACGTACCATTATTAAGAACCGGGCGGTTAGAACCCAAGCAGCAGGCAAACAGACGGGTAGGTGAATTAATAATAGGGTTTAATGACAAAACTTAACATAAACTCTCCATGTGAGGAGGCACAGGGAAACAAACAGAACGGGGATGAAAACTAAACTAAAGGAGATGGACCAGTCGGCTGTGGAGAGAACTAAACTAAACTGAACAGAAGGAAACTCACAAAAATGTCCGGGGGGGGGGGGGGGGGGGGTTGGAGGACGGAACAGGCGAGAATATCCAGGTGTTCGCAAATCCAGACAGCGAGTAATCCGAACAGGGAATCTCAGTCAATGGCCCAGCAAAGTGTAATGGAAAGCGACAGGCTTTTAAGCAGCACTGATTGTTGATCACGGCCAGCTGTGCTGGCAAGCACAGCCGCTCCTCATTAGACAAACGAGCCAGTCCACTGAAGCAGAAGGGGGCGTGACAAACATCACTATTTTAGAAAAGAAAATGCTGCTTGACAATGGTTCTGATTTACGACAAACATTCGCAGTCAACCACAATCTAATGGATTTGGTAAACTGAATACTGAAAGGCTCATCATTAACATTCCGAAAAACATTCACACTGTTGAATGCTGTTCCTAGACTTGTGATTCCCACTGAGTGCATCTGAAGACAAAAAGGTACTCCTTCTTCATCATCTTCCAGAGCTGCATAATTTCACCACACAATATCTTATTCATTATTGATCACTAATCAATCACCTACTGATGATACCACCAATGACACATAATGAAACAAGAGAATCCTCAGGCCCGCAAGATGCTACTCTCAAGATTTTTAAATTGGTTAATACGTAAAACACAGCAACATGTACTGGCTGATCGGTATTTTGGAGTGCCTTTAAAGCTGAAAGGTGAACGGGATAGTGTAAGGGGTACTTTAGTATTACACTGAAATATTGCATGATCCTATTTGTATTTTTAGATGGAGCAGTGTGTATTAAAGCTCGTGTCCGGAGTTTCCGTTTGTTTTCAATTTATGTATCATTGTTTAACAAAGCTTAAATGTGTTAGTCTAGTTCGATACTATAATATAATGTTAGTATGACGCGATATGAAAATTTATTCATGAGCTCCGCCTTCCTCTCATAGACCCCCATGTTATTCCAAAAAGCGCCGGTCGCTGCCGACCAATCAAGTTCGAGCTTCAGCTTTGTCATGCTGTCAATCAACGGTTACGCGCACAGCAAGCAAGCCCATGCAGAGGTGGGCGAGCTAGGCACTATGCAACCGCGAGCACATTTGTTTTACTTGTGGAGGAGCTGAGAGAGCATTAGGGATCAGCAACTTCCAGAAAAGTTACCAATCCCACGGCTTGTCAGGCCAAGAGACTGCAGGAGGTTTTTTGGCTCGGGGTGCTCGCGTCGCTCCCCGACCACGGCCTCCATAGCCCGCCTGACAGCTTCGTTTAGATGCCCGACCTCTGGAGGAAGATGTTGGGGCGTCTGGGACATACTCTTCGTCAGAGGAGTCATGCAATTCTGAACTCTAGATAGAAATAAATAAACAATGTAACACATATACATGCGTAAATGCACTAAGTTTGATAAACAACGTCATCGAGAGGGATACACGAGTGTAATCACATATTGAAACTTTACTCGTTCGTCCTAGCAGATTCATGTTATTTTGGTATTAGGACAAGTTAGACTCAATACAGCATTCTAATGTAATTCCTTTATTATTTACTAAATGTACTAAATGTAGAGGAGTGGAAAACAGCAAAACAGGCAAGCTGCTGCAGCACTCCGGGCACTCCTGTCAGGTACTGCACGCGTGCACAAATAAAGGGGCGAAATCAGAGGCAGGGACCAACGGTGTTTTGGGAGACGCTGCGATTCAAACTCCGGACACGAGCTTTAATTGTTCACATATACTTATGTATGCAGACTCATTCACCTCAACAGGTTCACCACAAACCCTCATCGAAGGTGCAAAAACAAGGTAATTTGTCTTAAAATGTCAACTCTACAGCAGCACATGTTGTATAAAAGCCACAGTGATGAAGACTTAAAGTTACTCAAGGCATGTCTTTCTTAGACTCATCAAAGCTCTATCGAGACACTGGAGGCATTAAACAACCATTTTCAGATGAGGAAATGTTCTCCTTGGGTAGTATAATTAAAAATAACAATCATAACAGACAAATGATCTTCTCTGCACCCCTGAGCATCAAAAAATTGAGAAAACTAAAGTGGCCGGTACTTGGTCCTGTTACTGCATCTTGACAAAATTTTGTCAAGTACCCGCTATCAGAGGCACCGCTTCATTTTACATGCAAAACAACCACAATCAGCTGAAGTCATACAGGATTATATGAAAGATTTTGGACTAGAAGATGTCTGGAGACTCAAAAATCCAATAAAGAGGGATTATACTTTTTTCTCTCAGGTGCACCGAATATTTTCAAGAATTGACTTTTTCCTCTCAAATAACTCTATCGCACACAAAGCTACTACTGAAATTCACCCAATCACTATCAGTGACCATGTACTAATATCTCTCAGCCTGCAAACAGATTCCATCCCTAAACCTCCTCAGACTTGGCGCCTAAACATCTCTCTACTCGAAGACCAGGAATTTGATCGAAAAATAAGAAGTGAGTGGGCAGACTTTCTAAAAAACATGACTCTAATGATGTATCTCCATCTTTACTTTGGGAAACTGGAAAAGCCGTAATCAGAGGCAAAATAATATCGTACTCCTCGTACAAGAAAAAAAAAGGATCAACAACTACAGGAAGAAATTGAGGAAAAAATTAAAGAACTTACAGAGAACTATGCAATAAATCCAAGTGATCAATTATGGTCTGAACTACAAAATGTTAAACTAAAACTCTACGATAGTGTTACTTATTTAAACCGACAATTCGAAAAGAGTTGTTTTTATCTTGCTGACATGTTTCGACAGCTTCTGCTGTCTTCCTCAGAGCGTCATCTGACGTTTGGTGACGTGTCCTTTTTATCACGTGGTCGGCTTGACAGATCTGTCAGAATCTGTCAAACCGACCACGCCTCCTGCCATCTGGTGGTCTCCGGAGGATGGTGTCCCAGGTATGCGAAAGGATGTAGGCCCCCTCGTCCCGGTTCATAGTGTGGCCCGCCCGCTTCCTGATCTCGATGGCTTCCTTGATCCATCGTCTCTGTTTATTAGTCTCCGAAGTTATGATCCTCCCCCCATCCCAGTCCATAACGTGGTTCTCTCTTCTGCAATGATCCGTGATGGCTGATTTTTTATTTTCTTGTTCGGCTTTAGTTGGATTCGGGTCATTTTGTCATTGTATACTATACGATAGTGTTACTTATTTAAACCGACAATTCGGAGAGTTGTTTTTACCTTGCTGACATGTTTCGACAGCTTCTGCTGTCTTCCTCAGAGCGTCATCTGATGTTTGTTGACGTGTCCTTTTTATCACGTGTTCGGTTTGACAGATTCTGACAGAATTTGACAGATTCTGCTTTATTTCGGTTTATTAACCCTCCAACTCTCAAAGATTGATAGCACCATGGACTTCAGGGCCGTGTGCATGCACTGGTGGTGTCCTTTCCCTATGGTTCCCGGGGTTGCTCTCTGGTTCTGCGGAGTCGGGGTGGCTTGGGCCCCTCTCCCTGGGGGTGGGTGTCTCCGGTGTCTCCCCCAGCTCTGGGTCTGCTGGGTCTGCACGCTCTCCAGGGGCCTCGGGGGCAGGGCTGTACAGTGCGAGCGTTTCACTCGCATATGC
Organism: Acanthochromis polyacanthus; assembly: GCF_021347895.1. Lineage (NCBI taxonomy): Eukaryota > Metazoa > Chordata > Actinopteri > Pomacentridae > Acanthochromis > Acanthochromis polyacanthus. Next base: position 6,166,346 of record NC_067132.1, on the reverse strand, counting down.
GCCTAAAAATAGATCGGTGCGAGTAGAAAAAATAAAAAGGGAGCACACGTGCGAGTACAGATGTCAACCCTATCATTCGCATTTGCTCCTAAAATAAATCCACACAAAGTGGATCAAACTAAAAGTCATAGCCTACACCTTCTTCTTCAACAACTTTTTTTCACATCGGCACGCTACAACACGACATGGTCAGAAAAACCGTGAGCTCCTCTCGACTCTCAGGCCGTCTGCCCCACACAGTACCGAGCATCACACAAATCGCCGCACTTTCTTAAAGCGACAGGCTCCTATTTTTGTCTTTAGCTTTTATGAACACATTAACTTGAAATAACCAAATACTGTGTCTGTCTAAATTATGATAATGCAAATGACACTAAATTAAGCATGTAAAAAAGTGTAAATACCATAAAGTAATAACTGAACTAAAATTGTCATCAGTTAACCCAATCTATGCATTCCACACCTATAATCAGACTCCCCTAAGAACGCAAGATATAGCATCAAAATATGTCTGGTATTTATGTATAAAGTCTTTAATATAAGTATAGTTCTTAAGTATAAAGTCATTTGTAATTGTTATTTTTATTGGGCCAGTTAACAATATAATAGAATTGAAATTTTTTATTTATCCCACACCTGGGAAATTATTTGCTACAACAGCTAAAACACCAAATCACAAAAGTTTTTTTTTTTTTTTTTTTTTAAAACTAGTAAATTACAGTCTGTAAGAACAGAATAATACATAAGGGGCTAAATGATCACAGTACGGCAGATTAAGAACAGAGAGACTATTTCAAAAGTGGGACTTTAACAGAAATATGCAGATTAAGTTAACTGTGCAGATTGTATGAGATGAAATCAAATCTGGAGTCAAAATTTATTGGGCCACTTAACAAAATCTGACTCCCCTTATTGTTTTGGGGATCCAAGAAGTCACAACCTCCAAACTTTCTCAGCTACCTGTGCACCTCTGCTGCTGTTGTATAATGTCTTGTGTACATGATGGCTTCCACCAAGTTTTTTGCTTGGAAACTGGAAAAATGTAACACAATGCCATCTGAGTGATAATGGAAAATATGACAAAAGAAAGAAGTCAGTAGACCAATCACACTCCAAATGAAAGGAGGGCTTTGGTGTTTCCTTGTGACGGATGTAGTATAGATGTCCATCTGTAAAAAATACATTGGTTTATTAGTTCACAAAGTCCTGAGGACCAATGAAGCTGATGTATCTGACACTGGTGAGGGATGATAATCTATTTTGTGGGAGAAGCTTTGTTTGTGCAATGTCACTGTTAGAACTGCATCCATTTATTTGACCACCACTGAAGACCTCATGAGGATCAGCTTGGAGGGGCCATGTCTTGAGGACTTTGATCCAAGTCCTGCTGTGGACCGCTGGATGAACTCAGCCAAGCGTGCCAGGCGACTTGAATACAAAAAGATGTGGGACGGGATAGCCTAGCCATGCTAACCCCATGTTTCTGACAGCACAAGGGTCTAGGGAAGCTCGACAGGGAAGGAGGCGGGCTAAAAGGTTGTCTATCAAATCCCTCTGCAGCAATTGGGTAGGTATACAACCAATCAATGCAACGAATAGGCTGACGTAGTTCCGAGAGCACCGGCGGATTGTGGCTAAGTCCCATTAGCTTTCCAACCAGCGGAGCCAACTGGTATAGGATTTGCCATATCCCGTCGGCATAAGTCCAAATACGTCTTTCTTCTCAATGAAACACTTCAGTGCCGTCCTTTGTTTATCTTTCAAGTTGAATTTTAGCTTCAAATCTTTAAGGGCTGTGGCCAAAGCCGAGTCGAAAGATAACCGTTTATTGTGCGCCGGCTGTTTCTGTCAGAATCGTCGCACCTCTGTCGTCACTTCGTTACGCCCGCCTTCTGACTCTACACTTCATGGTGATTGGTCCGGCCAGTTTTAGGAGAATCCAGCCTCGAGCCTTATGGAGGGTAACTAGACCCACCCTGGCAGAGAATTAAATTAGTTGCCGTGGGTTGTCTAGCGCAGCTAGGCTAGGACAGGGATGTTCTCTGTGTTAAATAACTGAGCCGACTGCTTGGCTTTGTTGTGTGAATATTAATAATAAAATTGTGCGATTCATAGTGAAAATTCATAGTGCGCCTAAATTTTATTCTGTGCTCCTAAATTTTTTCATTTAGGAGCACCTGTGCTCCTAGTGAAAAAGCTAAGCGTACAGCCCTGCTCGGGGGTGTCGGCGGCTGATCTCTTCTGGGGCGCCTGCTGGTCCTGGGGTTTGGGGTGGGTCGGTCCCTCCGTTGCTGCCCTGTCCCTTCCCGCTCCGCTTCCCTCCTCCTCCCTCCTCTCCTGCCTGCCCGCTCCTCCTCGCCCCCTCTCCCTCTGCTGGGGGGACCTGGGGCCCTCCGCGGCCGGGGTGTCTAGCGTGGGGGCTGGGTGGTCTCTCTGGAGGGGTGGCTCTGGCTCATCTGGGCACAGGCCTTGATCCTGGCCTGCGTGCCGCCACTGGAGTCCAGTTTCTGCTGGCTGGGGGCCTCTGTGCTGCATGCAGCTGGCCCGTGTTGGGGCTATGGTGTCTGCCGGGGCGCTGCTCTGATCTGCAGCTTCCAGGGGTTGTTGTGCTGGCTGGGCCAGTTGGTTCGTGTGGGCCTTCCCTAGTCCCTTGCCTCTTGGCTCTGGGGGCCCTCTGCATCAGTACCGGTGGTCTTACTACCTGTCTCCCCCACTGCTCTGTCCTCTTGGGCTGGATCCACACCAGACTGCCTCTTATTGTGCACTTCACATTTTTCACATCTCTAGGGCTGCAACTAGTCGACGAGTCGTCTGAGCGCGATACGTCATCAAAAGCGGAAGTGAGCGCGCAATGCAACAGCAATCACCTTCCGACCGGAGCGCGGAACACGGACGGACGTCGGCGCTGCATCGTGCATGTATTATGTATGCACGATGCAGCGCGGACGTCTGCGTTTAGATACAGCTGCATAGTAAACACTGACATCCATGTTTACGATATAACGCGTACATCCGCGCTGCATCGTGCATACACAATACAGCGCCGACGTCCATCCGTGTTCCGCGCTCCGGTTGGAAGGTGATTTCTGTTGCATTGCGCGCTCACTTCCGCTTTTGATGACGTATCGTGCTCAGACGACTCGTCGTTAGTTGCAGCCCTACACACCTCACTGCAAATAGCAACCTTTAGGCATATATAGGGACACAACATCTAGGGCCCCGAGGGCAGGTGGGGGTGGGAACGATGGGCACTGTGGTGGGGTGGGTGGCAAGGCTATACGGCCCTGTCTCCCCCTCATCACCCTTTTACCTGCCTCCCCTGCTCTCCAATCTTTTTTTAATGCACCACACACACTCACCTTGGGGGTAGGTCTGGGTTGGCTGACACCCCCTCAGCCTCCCCACTTTTAATGCACCACATGACACTCAGGGTTACACTATCACAGTGCTGGGATAATGTTTCCCGTCAGGGATCGGGAAACGTATTAATAGGGGAGTAATGGCTGGGTTTCACAGTTATGGCCTCGAAGGTGGGATCTGGCCCCTTTATGGCTATGGGGCAGCAGGGTATACCATCATCCGTGTCGCTGTGGCTGGGGGTCCCCGGGGCCGGGGGGTCGTGGCCTGTGGGGGTTCTCCTGCATGCCCAACGGGTCCCGGCTGGTGCGGTGGCTCTTGGTGGGCTGCGGGGTCTGTATTGGCTGTCCTGGCGGGCGCTGTGACTGTGGCGCGGGCTGGTGGTGTGTGGTGGCTCTGTCCTGGTGGGGGGGTCGGTTCGCGTCGCGGGATGTAGGGGCCTTGGGTGTGCTGTGCTCGCCCGGGGCTGGTGTGGGGGGGTTTGCGGGGTGCCTCCCCGTTGGTGTTGCCGGGCCCCACCGCTCTGTCCATTTTTGCCCTCTGGGCTTGCATTGGGACCCGGCTCCGGTTCCCTCTGGCCAGACTCCGGTGGCGGCCTGCCCACTGATGGGCTGGTTGCCGTCCCTTCGGTGGGGTGCTCTGCCCCTGTGTCTGGCTTCCTGGCTGCGTGGGGCCGTTGGCCCCCTTGGGGGTGGGGTGTGGGTTGGGGATGGGGTGTGGGTGTGTGGTGGGCGGGTGGGGTGGTGGGGTGTGGGGTTCTGGTGGGGGCTTGGGTTTCCGAGTGGGTCCTCTTGCCCCGGGCTGCCTGGTCGGTTCTGGCGTGCTGGGGTTGTCGGTAGCTCCTCCCTCTTGTCCTCGGGGTCCATGTGGTACACGGAGGCCCCGGTTGCTCTCTGGGGGTGCCACCCCGTGGCTCCTGCGGCCTGGGGGGGAGCACCCTGTCGTCTTGGCCCTGCATTGTCATGATGGCTGTTCCAGGCTTCGGGGTCTTTCACACTTGCATGTGCATATTTGTTCAGGTCCCACCAGCTCCTGTCGAGTTCCGCTGCTGAGCAGTGATGGGACCCGCCAGAATGTGCTGAGACTCTCTACAGAGTCTAATCTCACACTAAACCCACTCTCCTTTTCTTTAGTATCTTCTTCTGGCCTATTCCACTCTATACTGACATGACACCCACAACTATGGTGTTCAGTACTGTCTGGTTATTTATTCATTTATTTATTTTTTTGTTTGTTTGGTTTTTCTGTTTTTTGTGTGTGTGTTTGTTTGTTTGTCTTATTGATGGGTAATTAATAGTCGGGAATAACACAGCACCTGATATTCTTCAGATGTAATAGCACCGCTTGCTAGTCCCTGTCCCTGTCCGTCCTGTTTCATCCTGTCCACCCTTTGTTTCCCTTTACGTCACCACTGAGGTGTAGCACTGCCCTCCCTGGCTCTTAACAGGGAATTGTAATAAAGAGTGTCAGCTTAGCTTTCAGGGAGGGCTGGTGATGGTCACACGCATGCACTAAATAATAAAATATTTGGCTGCAAGACTAAAATATGCATTAATCTCAGAAATTGTTGACTCCCCTTCCGTGGAGTTAAACAATGAGAATAAATGCAGACAAAAAAAGAAAAAAAACAATGCCTGCAACACAGCAGTGAAACACATTGTGTCAATTCACGCTGCCAACTCCAACGTCTCACAGTTGATTCATTGATCCAAGCTAACGGGCAGCAACTCTATTTTTTTCTTCGACAGGCAGATCAATTCCCTTTAACTTAAAAGCTGTGTTACCGAACCGATTCTGCCGGCCGCCAAACCGAGGTTGGGCAGCCTTGGGTAGCGCCAGTGCGCTTAGCTTAGCACGCTAGCGCTAAAACTTATCTTCAAGTTTTTTATTGTATTGCATTGTATATGATCGTGGTGCATTTCGCTCTACCTCCGTTTCCACACTCGTGTCTGCAACACACACACACAGCTGCAGCGCTCCTCCTCACGTCACACACACACATACTCTCTCTCTCACACACACACCGTAACCTGCCTAGGTTAAAGGAAACAGCTGCATCATACGCATTTCTTCGTGTTTTCCATGATGAGGGTGTGTGCATGAAGCGCAGAATGACTGATCTGAAGAATTTAGTGTGTTTGATTTAATTCAAACAGTGTCAATGGTCCACTGTGACCTGTTTGGTAATTTTATTGGTCTGATGTGACGAGGCTACACTTAATGATGGCATGAAGCTCGCACGTAAAAATCTATACATTAGCCGCATCGTTGTATAAGCCGCAGGGTCCAAAGTGTGAGAAAAAAGTAGCGGCTTATAGTCCGGAAATTATGGTATATTGTGTTTTTTTTTTTAGCCTACTAGTAGGGCTGGGCGATAAATCGATTTTATCGATTAATTCAAGTTTGTACTTAATATCGACATGGAGCCAACATGGTGGCGAGCGGTACAGATCTTACTCCTAAGAAAGAAAATGTATCTTCAGTCATTATTACTCCACCAAGGAACGGCGGAGTTATATGACGATCGGCGTACGTTTGTCTGTGAATCCGTCTGTCTGTCTGTGTGAAACATTACTCAAAAACGGACTAACAGATTTGGATGAAATTTCAGGGAAGGTCAGAAATGGCACAAGGACCAAGTGATTAGATTTTGGCAGTGTTGCGGTTTACAATCTGGATCCACGGCTTTGTTCGGGATTTCCCATTGGGAGATATGGCTGCAGACAGGGCCTCGCTGTAACCATGAAGTGAACACTGTCAGTTACCCACTGACGATCACATGATTGCGATCCTATTACAAATTGACCATTATTTGTCAGTTGGAAATCATACAAGGGACAACTGATTAAACTGTGGGGTGTTTCTGAGTCCCATCAATTCCTGCCGCCCACTACATATTTAGGTCACGATGTAGCAAATCCCAGCCAGACACGTTGAGCTCAGCCATCAGCATTATTATGAACACAAATTCACCTTCCTGCCTTCACTCATTTCTTCAAGACCTTGTCCTCATTCCAGCTGCTTCTAAGTTTAGACATATCCTCTGCTAAACAGCAACAGCGTGGAACTGTTTTCTTTCATCTTTATGCGAATTTTCGGACTTTTGGCAACATCTTCGTCATATCAAGAAATCTCTTCTTAGAGAATCACTTCCTGTGCTACTGGAATGGTTATAAAATTAAAGCCCGTAGCATTCAAAATATGCCTTCAAAATAAAAGCCTGGAGGGAACACTTATTTTAACACGAGCAAAACAAAGGCTTGCCAAAATTTATGAACTGATCAACAGACCTTTAAAAGAGTAATTTACACGTGATTCGGTATAAATACATGGCATGCACATGCATAACACATGCCTATACTTAGCACAGGGTAATTGTTTATTGAAGATTTCATCCGTCAGAAATGATACATCAACTGAGCATCCTTGGCAGAGTATTTTTATCTGTAAAAATGTGTGTTACTGACGTTACGTGTTACTGACGTTACAATTTCGCAGCATGGAAAGATGTCTCACTAGATGCTCTCTATTCATCATTAACACTTCCAAATTTTTACTGTATGACAAACTAAGTATATAGACATGTTTCTGGCTGACCTAAACCTATACTTGGTTGTGAAAGTACATAATGATTATATAATAATACACAAAATGGACAAATGCATGGACAGTAATGGATGGAACACTTCCAACAACATGAACAATGTTTTACTGAACGGATCAGCTGATAACCCTAACCCTAGCTCAGCAAGCAGCTCAGCTAGTGAAAAGTATGGGACAACTTGCCCCCCGCGTCAAAGTCCGCCCTAACGTGCTTTTTTTCCCCCACACTGACCGGCTCGGATAGTCTCAACGAGTGTCCCACAACATACTAGAGATGAGAAGTGAACGAAAACCTCCACATTACTTGGCGATCGCTCTTTGTTGTGGTCTGTATCCAAATCTCAGGACACTAGAAAGCAAATCTCGTTCCGCTAAAACACCGGTCCGAGCCGGTCAGTGTGGGGAAAAAAGCACATTAGGGCAGACTTTGACGCGGGGGAGGGGGGTAAGTTGCCTCATACTTTTCGCTAGCTGAGCTGCTAAGCTGCCTGCCTGGCTAAATACTGGAGCTATGTCGAAAATTCATTTCTCCATCACTCACATGTATGAAATGACATATGAAAACAGACCCCAGGTTGAAAAAAATCAAAGTTTCCCTTTAATAACTTGTTGGTTTAGAATGCAATTCAGTAACTTAAAACAAATTATCTGTATGCCTATCACACGTGTGCTTCCTGTATAGACCTATAGCTATAGTTTACTCTTATTCCTCATAAAATTCAGCAAAATGGCTGTAATTATTCCCTGATCTGTTCTTATTGCTCATTTCATCAGTTTAAGTTTGTTTCTTACCTGATTATGGCCAATGTTCCTGGATTTTGATGGCTGAAAATCTTCAAACTGATTATATGCATGTGAATAACCAAAGACAAAGAACAGGAAGTAAAACAGACTGATAAGTGCTGTCATCTAGGCCTAATGAGGCCTATTAAACATGGAAGTAAAGAGGTGCTGCCCCCTATTTTTAGAGAAGGCAACTAGCCTTTGTCTTAGTATATATTAAAACCATCAACTGCTTCTTTAACTCTTGTAAAATATTGTTACTGACGTTACATGCGTTACTGACGTTACACGTTACTGACGTTACATATTTCATGCCTTCATTTTATCCAAAGTATACAAGTTAAAGGGTGATACTGGTATTCAATCTATACCAACTAGTTTGTAGTAGGAGAAAATTAAAAGGCAACTTATAACTTCAAAGGATCACCAAGCAGCACCAAATACAAGTCATTTTCATTACTGACGTTACATATTTTATGATGAATTTATTGGAAAGATTTTTTGGAAAGAGTTCAAATATCTGTGATTCTCTGCTTTGTTTACAATGAAAGGGGGACTTATGCTATTCAATCAATCAAAGACTCACTGAAAAGGATTTAAAATTTACTTTGCAGGCCGAGTTGAAAAAGCTAGTAGTTTCTTAACGTTTTACAAGTTTATTTTATTGTATACGTCATGTGGCTGAAAAAAAAAGTTTCGAGTAATGAAACAAACCAAACTTTGCAAATCCTTGACCCTTAAGATCATAACTAACCATCTCAATTGTTCTCTAGTTGAAAGCTGAAGTTTTATTTTTTTCTCCTGTGTCCTTCTCATCATGGAATTGCCCTGCTGTTTTTTTTTAAAAAAAAAAGCAATTACATTAAATATACTTTCTATTTTAGGTGATAGAGCCCCATTATAAAGTTCCTTCTCATCCACACTTCAGCCAGAAAGTCATACCTTATAGTAGTTTTTTTTTTTTCATTTTTTCCCTTAACTGAGAACCAAACCGAACCGAACCGTGACTTCCATACTGAAATATGTACTGAACCGTGATTTTTGTGTATCATTACACCCTTACCTAATACTGTGGAGATTCCCCTCATGCTGCTTAAAAGAGGTCTGACCCTTTGAGACCTGGGCTCCACCGACTTCTGTCGGTATCTTGTGGTATCAAGATGTAAACAGCAGGTTCCTAAAATTTTGGAAGTTGTGAGGTGTTACGATGGATCAGAATAGTTTTTCAGGACATCTCACAGATGTTCAGTTAGATTGAAGCAAGATCTGGAGTGAACTGAGACCAAGTCAACACACTGAACTTTTGTCATGTTCCTCAAACCATTCCTGAACAAAGCTTGCAGTGTGACACAAAGCCTTATCTTGCTGAAAGAAGACAACTCCATTAAGGAACACTGTAACCATCAAGAGGAGTATGTGGGCTACATCAGCGTTTAGGTTGGTGCTACATGTCTAGGAAGCATCCAGATAAAGGTAGAAACCAACTTTTCTCAGGAGAACATTGTCCAGTGCTGCCATCTTTCCAGAGCTGGCACATGATATGGAAAAGACCATGATTCTTCATATCAGTCCGCCTTATTCCATTGCTCAGTTGTCCAGTTCTGATGCTCACATGCCCACCAAAGTCACTTTCAATGGTGAGCAGCGGTCAGAAAAGGCAACTCTGACAAGTCTGTTTCTTCACCTCACCTCATGTCAACTTTGTGTTCTGCCTTCTTTTCTATCATAGCCACCATTAAGATTTGCAGCAAACTTTACAACAGTAGCTGTGAACACCAATGACATAGTCAATGCTTCAGTGGTTATCCTATCTTTGATCTTTCTTGGTAGGTATGAACCACTGCATACTGGGAACGCACAACAAGACCTGCTGCTGTTTTTCGAAATACTTAAGTCATCAACAGTTAGACCCTTGTCAAAGTCAATCCGCTAACCTCTTCTGTGTTAGTGATAAGTGAAAGAAATTTTTTCCTAGTTCCAACCTACTAAGATTGCTTTCATGACTTTCAAAGACCCAGGACTCTGACAGGCCATCTGATGCTTACCTTGGTCTTGAAAACTTAATGAAGTCCAAAGGCTGCCTAAGAAGCTACAATTCCTGAAAATCATGTCTTCATCAGCATAATTTTAATAGAATTTCGTTGCTGTTTCAATAGCATACATGTCAGACATTAAAGGTGTGTTGCAGATACATTACTGTCAGATGCAGATGTGTTGTAAACATGTCGGAAATTGTTTGTTTGTTATAAAGGGGCAGACTACATAAGTTTATTCATCTTTCTGCTGCCTTTCATTCAAAAGTTTGGAAACTTTTTTGTACGTTTTTGTATTGTACTGTATAGGTTTATTGTTCTTTTCTTTTGTCAATGAATGAAATAAAAACTAACTAAAATGCGCATGTGTGTGTGTGTGGAGGGGGGGAGGGAGGATGTGTGTGGGCATGTGTGGTGCGTGGTACGTGTGTGTATGTTTATATAATATGCAGGAATAACCACATGCTGATTAGGCATATTATTGTGTAACATGATCACACACACCAGACACACGTCCACAAAACCTCCGGAGCATCTGAATGTGATCAGAATAAGAGCAGAGTACACACACACACACACACACACACACACACACACACACACACACACACACACACACACACACACACACACACACACACACACACACACACACACACACACACCTCCATATGGTGGAGTCAGTTCCGCCCCCTCATTTCATATTCAATTAGAAGACTCAAAGGAGAATGCAGACCTGACACAGTGTATGTAATGGAAAATGACATAATAAGGCGCATGTGAGCACATGAAGCAAGAAAGGTGAAGAGTATGAAAGGGGGAGGGAATGAAGAGTAACCAAACTGCTTGCAGTCAGGTGTATAAACTTAAGTGCTGAGGGAGCCATTCAGCCTACAGTCTGAGATCCAGTGTTCACAATACCATTATAAATAAACTGTTATTCACTGAATTATTTGTAAAATGTTATGTGTGTAATGTGGTGTGATCAACAGGTTTATTATGTTCCATGAAAGATCATATCCTGAATTTTAAAAAAATCCAAACTCAATTTTTAATTGTCTCTAGTTTGCACCGGTATGCATCCTAGACAAGAGTCAAACTCTGATTTGGTCTAAGCAAAGCATAAAATTATCTGAAAGAAGTACACCAAGAAATGACCTATCCTGAATCAGCATCTTCTAAATCCCATGCAAATGTTTAAAAAAATTTATTTTCTCTTCACTATAGGAACAGAACAGAAAAGTATGAGGGTGCAGCTTGTAGTTGCAATACTAGAGTCATCTAGAGCTCTTTTGTATTCTGAAAAAAAGCAAAAAAAATCCAGTGGTATATACAAGTAGGCTGATCACCAAAAATTCAGTCCTAGAACACAGCACTTCTCAACAGTATGTCAAGTGTCTCATTTTACAGGTTCTTTAAAGATTATATGATATTATTGTTTAATAAATATACTAGAATATGTCTTAGTGACCACAATCATCCACAATCATGAGACAGACGAGAAATCAGGGCAGTGAAAGAAGCATGGACATGCAACCGTAGCTTAGCCCGTAAGCCACTGGACACCATAAGACACTCCAGAGATTGTTTAGGAACATTTTGACACATAAAATGGCCTCTGAAGGGCAGAACTTATGCTAAATTAATATCAGCCACTTTAAAATATCCTCAGACTGCCCAGACTAGTGGAGACGTAATGTTATCTGTATCCACCCTGAACAATTTGGTACATGATGTCTTTATTTTACTTCTTTATGAGGACAATATACTATTGATAGCGTTTTTGTCAATGTGCGAATGTTGGCCAGCTGGCTCAAATTCCACTTCAACCAACCTTCACCACAATTTCCTAACTTAACGATGAAACTTCTGATTCTGATCTGATTCTGAATCAATTCTTGACATTCTGAAGGGATACCATCCTTAACAATCCACACATTGACTAATGTAGGTATTGGCTACAAAAACAGAGATTCATTTCCAATCCAGAATTCACTCTGGAAATGTCAGTTATTAGAATTTACTTGATTCTACAAAGCTAAAGAGAAAAGGAAATTCCAGTCCCAGTTATATTTACAAGTAGACCAACCAACCCTTCTTAACAGTATATCATGTCTTACAGATTCAATCATTGTTTATTGATTGTACTAATGTATGTTATAGTGGCCTCTAACGAACATTGTTTCCCATTGACCTAACAGCATAGGTCACTGTTAGTTTAGACGTCTGTTTAGACAGACAGAAGTGAACACTGTCAGGAGGAATTACAACTAAAAAGTTGGCATTTTAGATGAGAGCTTTGATGAGTAGTTTGTTTTGCTGAGAGTTTTGTCTGCGTGCAACAGTTGATTAACTTTGATAGTGTGACTTTTACCATTCCGTATAGCAAGTGCTGTGGCAGAGCTGCGTTGTGTTAGAATCTGAACGATAACCATACCAAACAAAGTACATCAAGGCTTTGGCTCTCTGTCTGCTCCATTTAAATTTTGATAAAGTTAAAAGATGTATACTATTCACTGACTTCACTCACAGACACTTGTAGGTTTACATCCCTAGAATGGCTGGATACATGTAGGTGGCTATGGTTTCCAGTATCTTGAACTAGATTTATGCCACAGGGCTCACTGGAAGACAGCAACAACTTTAACCTAATAAACAAAGATTACGGAGTCAAACAGAGGCATGTAGCAGGAGGGTGCAATGTAGGAATGTAAAGAAAAAGCAATACTGCTGAGATGCTCCTCTACCTCAAACAATGGCATCCACACTAGCTGCTACCCTAAGTAAATCAGTCTGAAAGAGACTTTCTGCAGGATGTTCTATCTTAAAGCAACAGCACACCTGCCTCAGTGAATTAGATTGATTATAACCAGTTAATATGATCTGGTTCAGATACAACACCTGCCCCAAACTTACTATTCAATAATCACTACCACCAAAAACACAGAACTGTAAAGACTTTTGTCTTTTGTTGTATATCTCATTAGAATGTTTTAAGAGTGAAAAATTAACTGATTCACTATTCTTATCAACTGTTCCCAGCTAGCGCAGCTGTTTTCAGTGAGAACTATATGCTCAGCATCAGACAGCAGAGATGCATAGTTTTGCGCATTTTTGTCTGTAAGTGTAGGCATGATGCACATTTCATCATCCAACCAAGTTCATAAGAATCCGCACGGATAGTCCTCATGCCTCTCAAACACAGTACAAAGTCATCATTTCTCCAGCTATGTTCACACACTGTGCCTCTCGACACACCTCAGAAATAACCACGGATACAGCCCAATTAATCGGCCGATTATAGCCCTTTTCAAAATAGGCATCATCGAACAGAGTTTTGCCGATTAAAAATCAATATATTCTTAATTTCTCAAAAAACAGTAAATGCTGTTCAGTATCGGAGTCGCGCAGAAGGATGTCCTTAAGCTACAGCCAGGCTACATTACAGGAATGTGCTGAAACAACAGGTAAGTTTAAAACAGCATTGTGAAATTAACAATGACTCAACATGTCTCCCGTTTCAGTTATGATGCCACTCTTAGTTTAGAAAAGAATAGAATATTCTTTAGAATAGAATATTCTTTATTGTCATTATGCAATGTATAACGAGATTGCAGAGCTTTTCCTTTTCAGTGCAAGGAAATCTTAAAGATAGCGCAAAGAGTGTCTGTAAAGATGGTGCCGTCTTCGGACGCAGCGGCTCACGGCTCCCCCTTTCAGTGCTTTCAGTTTTACTTTGTCAAAAAATATTAGAACATGACACAGGTTGGAACAGCAAGTCACTGTGTGTTGTTATGGAGGAACATTAGTGTCAGGCTATTTGTGACCATTAAATTTAATGAATTGCAAGATGTCCTTTTTTCGGATTGTGAAACAACATTAACAATAACAATAAATATACTATCTACACTAATAAAAAATCACTAAGAAGCCACTAGCACTGTCTAACCTTCAGAACAATAATGAAGTAAAACCTTCACTATGTGCTGACTATGTAAATTGCTCCTGACATCAAAGCCACTTTATGCATGCTTGTCAGACGTGATATGTAACTCTGCTGCTTCATCAGTTTATTAAAGAATTGACAGGTCACGCTTCCATAAATGTTCGTCATGGCTTCCTTCTGACATACTCACCATAACAAAGGACAGAGCTGCGGCACTTTTGAAAAATCCTAGTTGAACTGAGTTGAGAAACTGGTAGCAGGTGCATGTGATATAGACTTAAAGTACTGCTGATGACTGTAGCAGCTGGTAGCAGGTTTTCCAAAAGTGAAAACCCTACTTGGAGATGATGTAGCTTGTGTAATGCAGCTACAGCTAAATTTGCACTCTGCTAGTCTTCCTGTTGCTCTGGAAATTTCTGTTTACCAGCATGTAAGCTCAGCTATGGAGACTGCTGATGCTGCCTTCGATAGCAAAATCCTTTGAACTGAGTGTCTCCAGTGACCACAGCCGAGTCAACAGTCTCAGTCAAAGCAAAACTGGAGAAATTCTGGAACTCTGAATGTCTATGTTTCCAGCATAACAAGCTAATTACTGTTTCAGATGTTAAAATGTAGTTCTAAAATCATCATTTTTGCATGCATCACATTATAATTTTATAGTGATTTTTTTAAATTATACTGAGCTTACTTCTTAAAAACAGACGTCACCTAAAGAAGTTTTTCTTTCATAATTTCACTAGCTCTTTTTTAGCCTTCCAAAACACTTGCAATGGGCTGCTGGTTGGAAAAACATATTTCAGTCAATTCAACAATGAAATTCAGCTCTGTATGCTGCACTTTAATCTTGTGTTCAGTAAACTATAATTAGGTTTGCGGGACTTAGGCCCATGTCTGCTCACAGTGGACATGGAAAGAAAAGAGCTGCCGTTCACTTCCCGCCTTCCCCTCCTCTTTCCCTTTTGCTTTGTAGAGTATAATTGGTTCCAGATGCATTCTCTCATGGCTAGTTTCCCTAACTGAATCCCAACATGAAAGAAAGGAAGGAGAGAAGTTTCACAAAACTAGGCACATGACAAATAATGCATAAAAATGTATGGTATTTCTAGACAAAGTGAAGGGAGGAAGTTGACGAAGAAGCCACTGTCGCCTTAAAGGAAAACTGCTCTGTCACTTTTCTACCTACTGCTATTTTTTTACACCTTTACCACTCTGGTACTTTCTCAGACCTTTATTACTGTCAAAAGCCTCTGGGAGACAATGTGCACCCCAAATGAGGATCTAAGAGTTGTGTTTCTTTCATGTTCCAGACAGATGTGTCTGGAAGAGAAACTGTACATAGTGATATTTAGAAAGAGCAAATCCACATCCTGCACCCATGTGCACTGAACATCAAAGCCCTACCCACCAGCATGTTAGACCAATTTATAACCCTGTCTGTGGAGCCCCTTCAGATAAAACACTTACTTAGTGAGGCTTGGATACACTGTGGCCCAAATGATACTAAAAAGTGACAACAGCTGAAGGTCTCTAGATCAGACACTTTGCCAAAAGGCTCAAATATGTAACAACAAAGAACAAAGTGGCAGCTTCATGTTTACTCCGCCAATTAACAAGTGAAAGCAAATCCAAGACCAGTTGTCTTACAGAACCAACACACACCTCTGTCTTTGTCTTGCTATTTTAACAAGTCCCAGTGAATTAATTAGCACCCTGAAAAGCACTATTCATTCACATTTTGCTTACATGCGCCTCTTTCTTCTAGTAACCAGACTCCATTCAAAAACAGCAGGCAGTTTTAGATAGATAGATAGATAGATAGATAGATAGATAGATAGATAGATAGATAGATAGATAGATAGATAGATAGATAGATAAAACCTTTATTAATCCCACAGCGGGGAAATTACCATTGTACAGCAGCAATAGGACATTGAATAAGAGAGAGATTGCAGCACACAGGAAGCACACAGTGCATATATATATATATATATATATATATATATATATGAACATTTTCTTCAGAAGAAGAAAAGGAAAGAAACAGTATCTACAGCAAGATTTTTTTTTTTGAAATTGCACAGCGTCATTATTTACATTTTCTATTGCACAGTTTGTAAATGGGTGAACAGAAACTACTGAGAGCAGGCTAGATTGTAAAGTCTGACTGCAGCAGGAAGGAAGGACCTGCGGTATCTCTCCTTTAGGCACCGCGGGTGAAGCAGTCTGGTTTTATTGCTGGTTTTCATTCTTTCTTAAGCATTATAGCAAATGAAACTTACGATAAAATAAGAGACACAAATTACATATATACAATGTATAATTTCGTACAAGATTTCCGTTGAAATAACAGTACTTAGTAAGGTGTGTTTCGGAGAAAAAATATAAGGTACTACCGCACCAACCATTTAAAACAATTATTTTATAAAAGTACATATGTTTTGAGGATATTTGTGGCTGTCGAATTAAAGAATGAGCTATGCTGATCAGTAAAACATCCAAACAATTGTTCCCAGAAGATGCGTACATTTGCCAGTGACCAAGGGGTAATAATAACTAAATGACATTCGTTTGCCATCGCGGCAGTGGTCTTCTTTTACTTTTTTCTCGAATCCGCTATGTCAGATCTGTTTCCTTCCGACGCCCGGCTGTTTGTCAGGGAAGAAACCGAAAAAATCCACTTCCAAAACTATTATAGTCTGCCAGACGCCACATATTGAAAGAATTATCTCAAAGGAAAATCTGTGTTAACTTCGCCATTTGTCCTGAAGACTTTGTTGTGAGAAAATGCTACACAGGATGCTAACCCTTACGTCGTTCCCCGGGACGGATCATGCTAGCTTTCATACCAGTAATGGACTACACATACTGTCGCTTTGACACACGACTAAAATTAACCACCAAAATCTTGTGAGAATCTCGGGTACACTTTTCAGTGGTCGTGTAGCAAAATCACTAAACACTACCCCTCTTTTCCAGAAGTTTTCTTCTTCTTATTATTATTATTCTTTTTTTACCGTTATTCCCACAGTATTTTTACACCTAGACTGGTGGGCGGTAGCGAGCAATGTGATGCAGAAAACGTTTTATTATTAAATAGCAGCCAGTTCCTAGATTACGCAATTACCCGAATTTAACAGAGAAATTTGTACTGAAGAACACAACTTAGTAACTAATTTCTGAGGCGTTCAAATTTACTAATGTTCAAGAGGCTGTCAAATTATAGGGTTTCTGAATGAAGTTTTGCGTGTTGTCCACGATACACAGGAGCGCAGCCCTTCGGGTCAACCAGATGGCAGTTGTCACTGAATCAACAAGTTGTGGCTGAGCTAAAGTAAAGATGGCTTTAAGCTTCAGCTGTGAACTCTTCTGTTTTCTTTTTTTCAGGAAATCATGAAAGCAGAAACAGACAGCAACACGGACACGAGTTACAGTTGTGTAGTTAAAAATCCCAGACAGACTCACCCTGAGCTCGCAGCGGCTGGCAGTGAAAGTTCACGGAGAGGAGGAAGCTAATTATCTGGAAACACACACGCATCTTACTGAAATCCTAAAGTGCATCGTGGACAAGAAGACATAGAAAACACTGGTGGTGCGACATGCCGCTCCATGGATCCCTGTGAACTCTCTCTCTCTCTCTCTCTCTCTCTCTCTCTCTCTCTCTCTCTCTCTCTCCCTCTCTCTCCCTCTCCCTCTGCCTCTGCCTCCACACTCCCTGGTTTTGTGTACTGCAAAGCGCACGCGCAGAACGGAACAGGAGCTGGGTTAACGGTGCCGAGAGCAAAGCAACTACTGCATCAAAGTCAAACAATTAGAACACGATGAGTATTGTAAATGTCTGTTAAATGTTGCTTTCATAAGATAAGAAAATCCTTTATTACTCCCCACGTCAGGGCAAATTTCTAGTGTTACAGCAGCAAGCATCTTTCAGCGCAGCACTAACCATACAGTAGTGATAATAATTATAACTTTAATATGTACAATATATACAACAATGAAAAATTAAAAAATAATACATATATCACTACCACAGTATAAGTGACACCAGCATAAAGTGGCTTGTGGAAAAAAATTAACTATAAAAGTGCAAAAAAAAGTGAGACCTGCACCAACTCTTGCTTCCTTTAAAATCACAGCTGAAGCCTTTCTCTAGACTGCTGCCTTTATTTTACTTTAATTTGGAACAATTTCATCATATGTTACACTGCTTTTGATTTTACTGTCAACGTCTGGTTGTGTGTTTTTGTCTGTATGTCTTTTATGTATTTGTAAAACATAATACATGGCTTGCTGTTAAAAAATAAAAGAACAAAACTAATTTTGTCAAATCTGGGCTTGTCTTTAGTACTGGTGGTTGAAATATTGTCCAAGTTTCTGCACAAGAAACTATTCATTTAAGACAGATGTTGTGATTTTCCAATATACTCATCTAGTGGCAGGAAGTGTTGTGTTCCATCGGGGCCTCTTAGTCTGTCCCCTCATTGTTCCTATTAATCACCGTGTCAACAGGGCCAGGCAACTTTTTGTGCTGTGCAGCCGTCAAACAGCAGGGAAATCTCTGTCCAGGGAGACACCCTCTTTTGTAATGGGTCAGAGGTCATTAGTGAGGAGGATGCCAGTGGCTGGAGTCAGCACTTTGGCTCCATGTGGCTACATCATGCTGTCAATCGGCATGAATAATGAGGGGCCACAGAAACAGTGTCTTCTGGCAGCAGGAGACAATAAATCATGTATTCATACTAGTGTGCTAACGTCCTCTGGGATAGATAGGCCTTTGAGGTAAACATATGACCTGGTGCTACTATGTTTTTACTATGAATTGCTGGGATTAATTTAGGCTGGTTTAAATCTCTGTGCGGTTCATCTGTGCGTCCTTTTTTGTGTATGTATTGCTTATTTGTTGCCTTTCTTCCTGCTGGGGTCTCTTCCCAGGTCATTGTTAGAAAGGAGATATTGTTCTCAACTGATCTTACCTGGTAAAATAAAGAATTTAAAAAAGGAAAATGTTTAACATTGGCTACTGAAACAGAATACACAGTTGTCGACTTTAATTTAACTTCCTATTCTATCATGTGTTGAACGTAGCAATGAATTGTTCCATGGCAAATTAGTGTAACATATTTTATTATGTAATGTATTATTCTTTAGTTGCCATAACACAATATTTATTTACCTTTTTAATGAAACATATAGCACCTGCTTTTTATTGTTGTGGCATAGCATCATAATCTATTGGAGATTGCCCTATTATCCAACATAGAGTTATAGCAAACTAATGTTGTCTCACAGGTTACTGGGTCATTCCATGTTTGTGGACAGTAACTTTAATATATTAACTGTTACTTTCATATTATGGATATTTACAGAGTTTCAGTCCCTTGAAGCTCTGAAGAAACAAAACTTATTTGGTCCAAACATACATAAAGCAGAACCACAAGCTAAACAGTATGGGGTTTTGTGTGTGTGTGTGTGTGTGTGTGTGTGTGTGTGTGTGTGTGTGTGTGTGTGTGTGTGTGTGTGTGTGTGTGTACTTGTACTTGCTACATGGTGAGTACCATTTTCTGCATTTAACTATCAAAGTAAGGACATTTTTACAAAGTGAGGACATTTTGGCCGGTCCTCACTTTGAAACAGCCATGTTTGAGGGTGAAGACTTGTTTTTAGAGAACAGGTATGAATTGAGGTTTGGTTAGGGTTAGGGTAAGGATTAAGTTTAGGCAATCAGTTGTGATGGTTAAGGTTAGGGTAAGGCTCTAGGAAATGCATTACGCCTATGGATGTCCTCACTAAGATAGAAGTACAAACGTGTGTGTGTGTGTGTGTGTGTGTGTGTGTGTGTGTGTGTGTGTGTGTGTGTGTGTGTGTGTGTGTGTGTGTGCGCGTGTGTGTGCGCGCGCGCGCACACATACATGAGAACATATATGAGAACTTGACCTGGCTTTGGTTTATTGGTTTATGGAGCTGAAAGGGGAAACATCGAAGTATACCCACTAGAAAAAAAAGTAGACTACACCACTTATTTCAGTGTAACTAATGTGACCTGTTCTATGAAGTCTCTCATGTGTGCCTTCTTTCTTAGGACAGAGTGTACGATGGGACACAACACGAAAACAAAACACTGAAGCTGGAGCATTTACAGAGGAGAATAAGGGCGTACTAAAATATCTGTATCCAGGTGGTTACATGTGATTGTATGTACATCACTAGTGTGTCCAGTAGGGGCAAATCATGTCAGGTCCTGGTGATGTCTTGTTCTTCATACTGGAGATTTGTTGGTTTTCTTGTCTGCTTTTGTGGTGATGACTGGTTCTTGTTCTGGGTGGGCACTGTGTCCTGCTTTTAGGTCTACAGACACTTGACACTGTTGCTTCTCTCCTATATGCCTCTCCAGTATAGTTCGTTCTCAGTTCTGGGTCTATCCTTGCACTTTGCCAGGACAGTGGCACTGTTGCTTTAAAGTTATTATTAAGACAAACTATTCTTCTATTTTACTTCATGACTTGCATTTATTTTCTTTTTGTTGGAACTGGTTTTATGCAGTTCTGAGTTGCCTTGGACCCTGTACATGGGAAAGCTGATTCACTGCATGATCCCTTCTAAAACAGTCCCCAACACTGAGGAGAGAGCCTGATTTTGGGGATCAGCAGTCCAGTGATGTTAATGTTGTGTGCAGCTGAGAAGAGAACAGTGACTCTTGACCTTCCTTCCTCATGCTGTGGACTGTTGCAGACCCCTCAGAGTAACCCGGATCTGCACACTGCCCCTATGTCAGTCACTTTATAACAGGGTCAATACAAAGATAATGTGCGGTTGAAGCCACTAATTTCATTGGTGTCCTAGTGGAGACTGAATTCAGCCTTTTTCAACATTCTCTCATCATTATGAAAAAGCCACCATGTATTGACCCTTAAAGGACCAGTGTTTTGCATGAAGTGGCATCTAGAGGTGAGTAGTTTGCAAACTTTTTTTCAAAAAAGCTCACCCTTTTCCCCCCTTTTTGTGAGAAATAACAGATACATTTATAAAGCACATCAATTTAGTATTATTCCTATTAATAAGAATATTACTAAATTAAATAGTTCATACTTTACCTTACTAACTCATACTCACCATGCAGCCTCCAGCCAGTCATCTCCAGCCCTGAGCCACCCCTGCTCTCCTTTAAGGATTTTATTTTATTTTTTTAAATAAATCAACCTTTTCTACCACAACTCTCAGTGGTCTGATTCATGGTCCAAAACAAAAACCCAAACCTCACAGAATGTGGTCCAAATTGGTGGGTTTCTTCTTCTATCATTGTATTTTCTATGTAAATGACTTCCCTAGCACACTTCTCCTTGCAGTCATGTGTCTGTAGGGCTTCTAGATCAACAGAGCTGTGATCATGTCCTGAAAATGGAAACTGGATTTATTGTGTTGTTCTATCAGAGAGCAGTATTTGTAGGGGACTGTTGCACACATTGACATTGCTTTTAAAAATAACCTTGACTTTCCTTTAGGTTCTGGAAGGCTCTTGTAACTTTTGTTTATTGAAGTATTTAAACAGAGGAGTGTCCTTAATCTTTATTCTTATGCTTAAATCTATTTCTGTTCAGCATTCCTTTACAAGATACTAAGTGTGCCAAATGTCTGTTTTGAAGAAAACAATACATGTGGCTGTCATCAGCTATGCTGACTAAACAACACTGCCGTAAGAAGTTCATAATTTTATCCCTATGCTGTACTGTTTATTATCTTGTCTATTTTTGCAGCATAACTAAAAACTGAAATACAGTAAAAGTATGAATAAATATGTTAATTGTATCCTATAAAATCAGTCTGTGTACATTCAGCATCAAACATGACCATCTATTCTTCTAATCTGTAAAATCCTGTATGTTAAAAACACCACATGTGAGGTGATGGGGAAATTGTTACATTCAGAAATGTCACATTTGAGTAATTTTTTCTGTCACCTGACCGTATTAGGCATATGTGTGGCTCTTTAAATGATGAACTCTCATTGCATCGTGCCTTCTTCAGTGGTATAATGGCACATAACTGAAGTATTACATACTACTATATACTGGCATAATGGAAACAGGTGAAATTCTAAATTTCTGTCTTCTAATTTGTGTAAAATCTGTGCTGCATTTGGATAATTGCGCAATTGTGACTGCAAAAGTTTGGAGCATGATGAATATGCTTACTTCAGTACAGGCTTTCCATTGATCCACTAACTAATCTGAGCACATCTAAGTTCTAGTAAAAGGCTGATATCTGCTCCATATATGGGTTTAATTCAGAGCTACACACAGTCCACATGCACCCATCACAGACACACATCTGTAAAGCTGTGTAATAAGTGAGATTGTACAACATCTGGTTAGCAGTGATAGCAACAGACATTATGGAAAACAACAACACTGAATTTATCATGGTTTCTAATAACATCAGCTTTGACAATGGAGCTTTGTGCTGGCGCTGGGAGCCAGTTGGTCAGTCAGTGAATCATGGAGCCTCTGGCCTCAAGGTTCGTACTGTAGGTCTGATGGCAAACAAGAGACTCTCTCTTCAATAGATGCTTTATTCTTTCTCACTCTTGGTCAGTGAATTGCTGCTGTATGCAGATGTCAGTATAACTGTTTCTAGTGATAAGCAAGTGACATAACATAGTCATAGTTAAAATGGTACCAGTGTATTAAATTATTCATTATACATTACTCATTTAAAAAGTTAGTGCATCATTTGACTCAGTTTTTCTGAAAATGTAAATGAACCATCCAACATTTTCAATCACACCCTTGACTTAGTTTTGACATATGGCATAAAAACGTCTAACATTTTTTTCCCCCAAACCCTCTTTTATCTGGTCATTTTTAATAACATTTGAATTTAGAATGATGAAAAGTGGAGCATTTACCAAGAACACCAAGAAAGCAGCACAGTATTTGTCATGGCCGCGGCTGCAATTCCCAGTTAGTGGCAGTACTCTCCCCCTCTCTTCCCTGAGTTAATTAGCAGGTGCAGTGGAGCAGGAGGCGGCAGGTGGAACTGGCTCATCATCTACAGCCTCCGCCATAAAATGAGACCTCATTCACCACTCGATGCCGGACCGTGAACAAGCAACACCTGGACCTCACCTGCTTCCACTCCCTCCTGGATTCACTCACCACAAGCCTCAGCTGTCTGAATCCACCCCAACCCCTGGATTTCTCCATGTCTCAGACCATCCACGCCACACTGGATTCAGGCTGCCACGTGCCACCTCATGCTGTTTCCTGCTCCACGCCACGTCACACAATCTGCACCTGCAGACTGGGACCCAGCTCTCCATTCACCCCTTCTGTCAGCTTGTTCCCCAATCCCGAGCCAGGCTGGTAGCAATTGTTTGAATTTGCTTGTTGTAGTAGCTTGTAAATATCCTGTGTTCATATACAGTTCACTGCCACTTATTTGGCCTCAGTTTCCCTGTATATTCTCGGGGTAGTATATTTGCTAGCCGGTTGTCTGCTAGGCCCCGTAGTCACTCCGTTTAATGGAGTACTGTGTGTTCTGATTTAATTCTATGTAGCGTAGATTCTGTTATTGTGTTCTTTGTTCACATTATCCAGTATACCTTGCTCTCCTGCCTAGGTGTTACTTTTTATGGGTTAATGTTACTATGTATATTTATGATAACTTGCTGTAGCAGTTTAGTTTTACTGCCCGCCCGTAGGGGCTCTGTTTCCGTAGCCTTCCTAGTTATCCTGTGTGACGTCTGTCACTTCCGGTTATAGTTCTAGATTCCATATTTGTTGCTCTTTGTTACATTTCTACTTTTGAAAATAAATGTCCTAAAACTGTTCCTGAAATTGTCGTTTCTCATTCCCTGCACCTGAACCTCCTTGAGAACCGTAACAGTACTTGCATATAATGCATCAACCCAAGGCCTGTACATCACTGTATGTGAGCAGATTTTAAATCTACATTCTGTAAAGCAAATAACCAGTTATGGTTTGAAGTGGTGGTGTTACAGTCCAGAAAGAGGGAAATTCCAGCTAAAAATAATTTCAACACTTAAACCTTAAAAATGTTGTGGTACAAATCACTATGTTTTTTGAGCTGAATGACTTGCCTGACACAGGTAGAGGAATACTTTGGGAGGCATCTGAAGCCTACATTAGGGGCCATCTTATTTCTTTTATATCAAATGCCAAGAAAGTTGAGAATTCACAAAAAGCCATAATTCTGAGGGATATAAAGGCTATTGATGAACATTATGCTGTCAACCTCGACCCAAGCTTATGCGGAGAACGCCGTAAACTGCAGACTGAGTTTGATTTTATTTCCATCACTAGAGTTAACACTTTGTTACTAAAATCTAAACAGCATTTTTATGAATCAGGAGACACAGCAGGCAAGTTACTGGCTCACCAGGCACGGGCTGAGGCAACTTCAAGGCTAATCCAAGAAGTTAAAACAGTTACATAGAGGCACTTAGTGACCCAAACTTAATTAACAGTACTTTTGTAGAATTTTACACCTCTCTTTATACCTCAGATCACCCTCATTCACCAAATAGTACTTTGGCCAAAACTGATTTTCCACAAATTGCTGGGGATAAGGCAGAAACGCTGGAGGGCCCTGTCAACATGGCAGAGGTTCAAGAAGCTATTAAATCGCTGCAGAGTGGCAAGTCACCTGACCCAGACGGCTTTACCACTGAAAATTACAAGACCTTTTCCAACTTGCTTAGCCCTTATCTGACTGCCATGTATAATGAAGCTTTCGCCCGAGGTCACCTCCCGGATACCCTGTCGGAGGCCACCATTTCTCTGCTTAAAAAGGATAAGGACCTTCTCTTTTAGTGCTGTTACAGGCCAATTTCACTTCTGAACATTAAACTTAAAATTCTTTCCCAGGTTCTCGCTATAAGGCCTCAGAACGTTTTGTTACCTATTATATTCTTGATTATTATAGGGACGGAACAGACTGGTTTAATGCCAAGCCAACAATCCTTTCACAACACGAGGCATCTGTTTAACATTGTTGCATCATCCTGTTTATCATCCCCAGAGGTTGTGGTCTCCTTTGACGCAGAGAAGGCCTTCGACGGGGTTGAGTGGAGCTCTATATGAAGTGTTGGCCAGGTTTGGACTGGGTGGGACTTTTGTTGACTGGGTTAAGCTTTTGTACTCCTCACCAAAGGCCTCAGTCCAAACTAACAATATTTCATCTCCTCCATTCCTTTTATTCCATGGTATGAGACAGGGATGCCCTCCTTCCCCACTTTTGTTCACATTGGCCATAGAACCGTTGGCTCTTTGGTTACGCTCGGCTGCTGGCTTTCAGGATATTATCAGGTCAGATACAGTCAGGTACAGTCCACAAGGATTCCTTATATGTGGGTGACCTCCTCCTTTATGTATCAGATCCAGTCAATTCACTCCCTACAATTTTTAGCATTCTTGATTAATACAGCAGTGTCTCTAGATGCAAACTCAATTTCCAAAAAAGTGAAATCCTATCAGTAAAGCAATTGGCCAAGCAACTTCCTCATTCCATTGTTCCGTTTAAATGGTCAAGTGATGGTCTCCATTACCTAGGTTTTCATATCACCACATCTCTCTCTGATCGTTATTGCAATAATCTTGCTCCCCTTCTTGTAAAGACTGAAGGGGATTTTGATCACTAGTCAACTTTACCCCTATTACTTGTGGGCCGAATAAATTTGATTAAAATGGTTGTTCTCCTCAAATTTTTATTCTTGTTTCAGCACCTTCCTGTTTTGCTGACTAGATTTTTCCTCGACACTTTGGACAAAAAATCCTCAACATTCTTATGGGATGGCAAGCCGTCAAAAATCCGCAAATCGATTTTGCAGTCCCTTAAGGACAGAGGCGACTTAGCCCTTCCTATTTTTAGACATTATTAATGGGCAACAAACATTCAAAAGGTTGTCTTTTGGTTCTGTGAAGATCAAGAATCCGTGCCTGTGTGGGTACATTTAGAAAACAAAGCCTTCTCGTTTTCATTCATTTTGTGCACACAACTTCCTCTACCTGTGTCGAATTTGGCCAGCTGTTCTATTGTGGCTATCTCTTTAAAGATCTCGTGTCAGGTTAGAAAGGCTTTTGGCCTTCTGGCTCCGTCTACTATGACCTCCATATTCAGAAATTGTGCCTTCGAGCCGTCTAAGTTCAATTCAGCTTTCCAGGTCTGGCATAACAATGGCATAAAGTCAGTCAATGATCTGTACACAGACAAGACCTTTTTGTCTTTTACACAACTTCAAACAGAGTATAACCTCCCACAACATCATCTTTTTTGTTTCTTTCAGATCCACGATAATGTCAAAAATCATTCTCCCATTTTCCAAATCGCCCTCCAGAAACCTTAGTTGATACTCTTTTAAACACAGATCCGATTGTTAAGGGATGCATTTCTTTTTCATAAAGGTCAATTTGGTCTATATCTTCAACTTCTGCCACTCCTGTTCGAAGCATGCAGGAGTACAGTCTCACTGTCAAATTAACAGAACAACAGTCCTTGTCCATTTGTCATCAATTTGTGTCTGGCACAGGCTGATTCAATGTAAGGTTTTATTCAGAACTCACTATACAAATGAAAGCCTTGCAACAATATCCTTCTGCTAGTGACTCCTGTGGCAGATGCAATTTATGTCCCACAAATCATGCACATATGTTCTGGTCTTGTGCTAAGCTGGGGTCATTTTGGTCATCCATTTCTAATACATTACCTAAGGCATATGGTTATGCTATTACTCCAGTTTGTCTGCGATTTTTGCCATTGCCCCTTTCACGGGCGTTCCTAAAAATTTGAAGCAGGCCTCGGCATTCTCTACCCTGTTGGCCCGTTGGCTTAATTTGAAACTTTCAAATTATTGAAACTTGAAACTTTCAAGTCCCCCTTCACATTCTCATTGGGTCATGAGGTTCTTTATAACTTGAAGCTTGAAAGACTCAAGTTTGCACTAAGAGGCTTGGTGAAGTCATTTCATGTTACTTGGGATCCTTTTCTGAACTATATACATTCCCTAGATTTTTCATCTGAGCTGTGTGGCATATTGAGGCATACTGTGTGGATTGCTTTTAAATTAATCATTAACTAATGAAGACTCATGATTTTATAATACAAGTACTAACCACTTACAATCACAAGTAATAGAATGCTTTTAACATACATATTTTAGAAAAGATGTGACTATTGTGCTCATTTGAGTTGTGTCGATCTGAGGAATAGGAAGGTCTCAAACATCATTCCCACGGTGTGAATGGAATGAACAAAAGATAGCTTAGTCCAGGTCAGCAAAGATGCAATCGCTTACGTATAGTCTTGATAGTGATGAGTGAACTGAACATTGTATCTCTGATATACAGAGTGTGCCATTGACATGTAGTGCAAGCACAATCTGACAGCGGAGGAAAATACTGACATCTGCAAAACAACTATGACAGTTACCAGATGGAGGCAGATGATTGGTTGGATTCTGTTTGTTGTGCAGATTAGGATTTGTCTTGCAGGAAACAGAAGGAGCTGGCATCAAGGGAGTGACTCATCAGATACTACTGATACATGTAATTAGTTACTTTTTTCGTATTCATTTTATTTAATATCATTTATCTTATCTCCCTCCCCCTTTCCTTATTTTCTTCTTTGTTTTCTTTAACTTTTATTTATTTACTGTATTTATTTTAAAATCTATTTATTTACTTATTTTCTAGTATCAAATTGTTCTTTTTCATCAATTTTTATTTTTTTTATTTTTATTTTTTGGGGGGTTTCGATTGTTTTGCCTGGCAGTGGGTGGGGAGTGGTGAGCGGGTGGGTAGTGCACTGACATTCAGATGTGACAATCAGTGCTTTTCTATATTTTTATACCTTATGCCGTAAATCACACTGTCTGTCTAAAATGTTCAAAATGTTCTACAAATAAAGTTGGGGGGGGGGGGGATTTAAAAACGTGGTACAATAGCAGCAAGAAAGAGGCAATGGTGAACTGGTAGCTTTCTGTCTGAAAAGGACTCATCTGGTTGTATTTCAGGGGAAGGTCAGGGGGGTGGAGGTGACGGAAGGAAGGATTTGAACCTGTGTCTGGTCTCACAGAGGTTAGGATTAAGAAATGAACTGAACAGCAGTTTATTTTAACTAAACAAACTATAATGGTATGCACTACCAGTGGTAATAGAGTCTCAGTGCATGGTGCTTGCAAACACACACACACACACACACACACACACACACACACACACACACATACTGTGTTTTTCTATCATTGTGGGGACATATCATTGACTCCCATTCATATCTAACCCCTAACCCTTACCCTAACCCTAACCTTCACCCAGACCAAAACAATGCCTAACCCTAAAGAAACGTTTTTGCACTTTTACTTTTTTCAGTAACAACAACATGGCCAAGAAAACACTGTTTAAACTTGTGGGGACCGAAATGACGTCCCCACAAGTGACATTGTTTTCGGTTTTCCTACAGTTGTGGGGACATTTGGGCCCCACAAGTATAGCCAGCACCTGAACACACACACACACACACACACACACACACACACACACACACACACACACACACTGTGTTTTTCTATCATTGTGGGGACATATCATTGACTCCCATTCATATCTAACCCCTAACCCTTACCCTAACCCTAACCTTCACCCAGACCAAAACAATGCCTAACCCTAAAGAAACGTTTTTGCACTTTTACTTTTTTCAGTAACAACAACATGGCCAAGAAAACACTGTTTAAACTTGTGGGGACCGAAATGACGTCCCCACAAGTGACATTGTTTTCGGTTTTCCTACAGTTGTGGGGACATTTGGGCCCCACAAGTATAGCCAGCACCTGAGCGCACACACACACACACACACACACACACACACACACACACACACACACACACACACATGCAGCAGCAGCAGCAGCTCCTTTATTTCAACCAAACTCCCAATTAGCTAGTTGTAGATGTGATAGCATCAGCAGGCTCCTCTTCCCTGCCATCAGGTATCAGGTCTTAATCGTTAATGTTAGCTCTAGCTGTAGTGTTTCCTAAAGTGGCAGTATTCACAGGACAAGCAGTAGGCTTATTAAACACTGAAAAAGTGTCATTTAGTTTTGCTTTCTTTATGTTATTTTTCTCCACCGAACGGTGTTGGATCCAGGTTTTTGACTCATGCCCCTCTTCTTGTAAGGCAGTTGAATTCAACTAAAATTCAGAGGTCCAGTCAGAGAAAATGGATTAAAGCAAAGGTCTCGAACTTCACAACGTCTAACTTGAATTAGTGTGATATATGCTGATGTAACCTAGTAGTTATATTAGGGTCAAGATGTTATCAAAAACTGACCGTCAAATAAATTCAGTACAGTTCAAAAACATTTTGACAACATTTATTAATAAATAACCTTTTATATGACTGTTTTTCTTAAAATACAGTGTAGAACTTGAAAAAAATCATGCCTGAACAACCCCAACCAACTTATATACAACTTTAACAATAGCCAAATCTCAAAAATGTAAACAATTGAACACTTTTGTATTTTTTTTTCTTATATCACTCCCCTTATATCTCTGCTGCTTAATGGGAGAACTGAGCTGCAGCTTGTCCTGCCAGTATTTTTGAATTGTGACCTGAATGTATCAGGGCCATTCTCAAACATATTTAGACTCATTGGTGAGTCTGGAACAATATTTACTTTTGATCATGTCCATCATTGAGAAAGCTGCCTTGCAGCTGTATGTTGAGCCAAACATGGCCAACATGTGACCACAGTCTGTCCTCTAGTGATGTGTAATGCGCAACAGATACGGCTCTGAGAGCCGATGCTTTGTAGTGAATCTGAAGAACAAACTCTCATCGAGTGAGAGCTGACTCCCAATCTATTTAATAGAGTATGGAGTTTAACACTGTCCTCGCAGAAACCACGTTACTGGATCCTACATTAAAGAAGCTTGCCTTCAGTGACAACAGAGCTGTTGATGAGACACTTCAGAGAATAAGAGCAGCAGCAGCAGCAGCCTGACACCTCCAGTATTAGAGGACCAAGTGGAGGAGGAACATCAAACTTCTGCTGTGTGGAGGCTCTTTGATGGAAGAGCTACAGGAGATGATTCCGGAGAAATCCTACAGCTGATGCTGTAATGGAGGATCATATCTTGAGGAGCCTCTCATCCAACAAGCAGATGATCCACTGAGCTGGAGGCAGGCTAAGGCCTCAGTCTTCCCCACCTGGTGAAGGTGATGGAGGAGAGACTGTGTATTGTGGCAACTTCAGTTTCATCTGAAAGAATCTTCTCAAAAACACTGCAGATATTCAATGAAAGAAGAAATGGTATCAGCCCATCCAAGCTCAGGCATCTGATTTTTCTGAATGCCAACCAGCACTGAGGACATTTATACTGTTTGAATACTGAGTTTGGTTCTGTTTCTGTTCTGATTCTTTGGGTTTGTGTGCAGAGTTTTGTTCATTTGTTTTTTGTGCAAAAAAGTTTGAAAAATTAAACAAGAGTAAGAATGTCTGTTTTTGTTTTGTATTCTTTGCTCAGCGGGCAACCCATGTACAGGGGCTGGTCCCTGACGCAGCGACCCGGCTTCAATCGCCACTCGTGACCCTTTGCTGCCTGTCTTCCCCCCACTCTTCTCCTTCCTTTCCTGTCTGTGTCTCACTGCACCTATCAGTGAAAAATGCGATGCAATGCAGAGACTTCACTGGCTGAGTGGCATTACATGGAATGGCTGAAGTCGTACGTAATTGGTCTGTGTGTTTCCTGAGCTGATAAAACAATGATAAACACTGGAAAGCTGCAGTGTAAAATAGAAGCGACTTGTCAAACTTACACCCGTAAAGACGGCTTCTGGGTCTGGATCCGGACTGCGGTCCGCCATTTAGTGACCCCTGTATTCACCTTTCCCCGCCCCATGCAAGGGTTACTAACACAGAGAAGGCAAATTTATGAACGGGAAAGTGAGCGCTATGTCAAAAAAACATACTGATACGTATCCTTGCGCATTTTTAGGTGATCATAGGGAAATTCGGGACCTTTTCTAGAGGGTATATGGCGTATACTTGCGTATCATGTAGACTACACTCCTGATTAAAATGTATGTTTATGATATAATAACAACCAAATAAGTGAAATAAATTAACAAATTTAAATCAAATAAACACCACAGAGCTGAACAAGCTGAAAACCTCAGATAAGGTGTGTTCATCAGCCCTTTGTTAGTTTTCCTAGTGACTGGTTAAAAACACACTACCCTGTATGGTGACCAGTGTAGGCTTGCCTGAGTTAAAGTGAAGGAATCCTTCTGCTCTGCCTTGTCAACACAATCACACCATATGGTATGTTTGTGTGTGGGACTTCCATTCTCACCTATGGCGTTACCAGGGTGATTACAAGTACAGCTCTGTGTGTGTGTGTGTGTGTGTGTGTGTGTGTGTGTGTGTGTGTGTGTGTGTGTGTGTGTGTGTGTGTGTGTGTGTGTGTGTGTGTGTGTGTGTGTGTGTGCGCGCGCGTACTATGTTTTGTCACTCTGGCAGCACTGCATGGCCTTTCAACACCTGCCAGTATGTGCAGACACACACATGCACACACACACACACACTGCGTTTTCCTATCCTTGTGGGGATCTACCATTGACTCCCATTCATATCTAACCCCTAACCCTTACCCTAACCCTAACCTTAACCCAGACCAAAACAATGACTAACCCCAAAGAAACGTTTTTGCACTTTTACTTTTTTCAGTAACAACAACATGGCCAAGAAAACACTGTTTCCCCTCATGGGGACCCAAATGAAGTCCCCACAAATGACATTTCTTTTGGTTTTCCTATGGTTGTGGGGACATTAGGTCCCCACAACAATAGCCAGCACCTGATCACATGCACAAACACAAACACAAACACAAACACACACACATGCATGTAGACTCAGTTACAGTAGAAGTGTGAATAGAAAACCTACATTTCCCAAACAAACAACATCAGTCAATTCACACTAGCTGCATATGTAACATCAGCTGACCCTGCGCTCTGACCCCCCCCCCCACCCCAGATGGGAGGATATGCGAAAATCAGAATTTGTCCTCGTGGGATTAATAAAGGATAATAATAATAATTATAATAATAATAATAAGTGTACCTGCTAGCTCAGTGGTGGACATGACATGTACAGACATACAAACACACACTGAGTAAAACCTCTAGAGCAGGGATCGTCAAGTAGATGTGGCATCGGGCCAAAATGTTTGTAAACAATCGAACAGCAGGCCAACCTGCGGGGGTGTGTGCTCCGATTCTGCGAGGGGGGGGGGGGAGGGCCTTGACACACGTCTCAATTCTGATCATAGATGTATTAAAAATGACTCCCAGACACACACATGTTTTGCACACACTGTTGCTCAGTGAAGTCTGGCTGGTACAACCATCAGTAGCGCAAACGTGGAAATGCCCATCAGCAGCCGACCACGCAAGTTTCGTGTTGCGGTGACGGACTGGCTTGGCTCCGTGCCAAATCAAATTTTCAAAATCATCTGGCCGTCCAGATATTATTCCTGACGTGCCAGTTTTGGCCCGCGGGCCGCCAGTTGCCGACCACTGCTCTAGGGTGTCTTGCATTGGAAAGTGTGTGTGTGTGTGTGTGTCAGAAAGAGAGAGAGACAGAGAAAGAGAATAAAAGAGGCTCTGTCAGTGTTTTGGTGTCAGACATGATGGATGAGAAACAGGAACATACAGTTTGCTATTGTCTCTCAGTAAATCCCGTTTCACGACTGAGCTGTTTGCTTGGTTTCCAGGCTCTGGGTTTGACGTAGCTTGAGATGGGCCATGACTCACAACACTGCTGAAAGTAGAATGAAGGAAAAACATGAGCAACCAGTGGGTCACTTGAGCCAGGACTGTGTGTGTTGTTATGTTTCTATACTTATGAAGACCAAATGTTCTTTCACACATATAGAAACCTCAGAACTATGCAGTCATGGAAAAAAATATTAGACCACCCCTGTTTTCTTTGATTTCTTGTTCATTTCAATGACTGGTACCATTAAAGGTATATTACCTGAAGAATACATTGAACATGACAAAAAATGCAGCTGA
Source organism: Acanthochromis polyacanthus (assembly GCF_021347895.1). NCBI lineage: Eukaryota > Metazoa > Chordata > Actinopteri > Pomacentridae > Acanthochromis > Acanthochromis polyacanthus. Next base: position 6,133,535 of record NC_067132.1, on the reverse strand, counting down.
TTCCATCATACTTTATGTCCTATTTGACATGCTTAAGCTTAATTGTATTCCCAGGATATATAAGCACATCATGTCATAAGCACTGCACATGCAAAGGCCTAGAGTGGTTTCCTGCTTTCAAGCCGTAGCACAACTCAGAAGTTGTCTGCTCTCACATAATGCCTAAAACAAAAGAATAATGTGCAGCCACAAAGGCAGCCATCTTGGCACCACTGGAAATTGGCATGAGTGACAGACAAGTTGCAAAAAAACTGAAGACCTCCAAGACAGCCGTTCATTACACTGAGAAAAACAATCCCAACATGGTACTACCAAATTGCAAGCTGGTCGTGGCAGGAAATATCTTTCTTCCCCACGAGGTGACCATGTACTCATCCATTCTTGTGTCAGAAATCATCATCAGACCTCCAGGGACCTTAAAAATGAGTGAGCTCTGTCGAGAAATGTGACAAGAATTGTTGGAAACCAACTTCTTGAAGCTGGTCTGAAGTCACACAGGGCACAGTTAGGGCTGAGTACCGAACTTCGGTTCTTTAATGGCACCGACCGAAATGTTTCGGTACTAATGAGTATCGAAATAAGCCTCGTCTTTCGGTTCCATGTTCCGGTACTTATCACGTGATTATGATAAAGCAAACCTGTGATTGGCTGTAACATTACACGTGATTGCGGCAAGCCGGAAAAAAGCATGCTGCCCGTTCACAGACAGGTTTCACGTTAGGTACATTGAATTTACTGCAGTTGTTTAGCATGTCGTCGAAGTGGGAAAAGATGCCTCTGAGGTCTAAAACGTGGCTCTACTTTTGTAAAATGGACGCTGTAACAGGAGAACCTGTCTGCAGCTCTGCTCAGCACAATAACCACGGCAGTTCGGCCAATGCAGACAAAGTCTTTTATTCACCACACCGTCTCAATGTAAATAAAACAGTCTCTCTTCCTTGCCCGGCGCTACACCGGACCTCGTCCGGTAAACAGTCTCAACGTCCGCCGGCTCTCCGCCGGTTCTCCTCCGGTAAACAGTCTCAGCGTCAGCCGGATCTCCACAGGATCTCGTTCGATAAGCTGTCCGCTGTCCTCCGCTCGTCCGTTCCCCCGTCCTCTCTGTCCGTCTGTCTTTTGTCCTCTGCTTCAGTCTGTTACTGCCGAGAGAATCAGGTGAGTCTAATTGGTGCCAGCTGCGCTAATTAACCTGACGCTGGTTCCACACACACTCCTCCACACCTCTCCCCTCTGCAGCTGAGCTCTCCCACGCCCATCGCCACAGACGCCAATAGTGCGCGGTGCAGTATATGCCAAAGCGGGCGGTAAACTCCATCTAAGGCTAAATACCGGCACGAGACCGATAGTCGACAAGTACTTAAGGGAAAGTTGACAAGAACTTTGAAGAGAGAGTTCAAGAGGGTGTGAAACCGTTAAGAGGTAAACGGGTGGGGTCCGCGCAGTCCGCCCGGGAGATTCAACTCGGCGGGCCAGGGGCGGCCGCTCGGTGCGGGAGGATCCCCTCGCGGGACCTCTCACCGGGTGCGGGCCGTCCCCGCCTGGCGCATTTCCTCCGCGGCGGTGCGCCGCGACCGGCTCCGGGTCGGCCAGGAAGGGTCCGGGCCGAAGGTGGCTCAGAATGTACTGAACTGTACATTGCTTGCAAATGTTCTTTTGCACTGGAAATCACTGGAAAATTAAACTCAAGATGTGAAAAGTAATGTGTAATGCAATTTTCATTCTGTTAGAGTATATATTGTAAAACTGGTATCGAAAAAGTATCGTTTAGGAACCGGTATTGAAGTGAAGGTATCGGAATTGGTACCGGTATCGAAACTTTTAGATTGATACCCAGCCCTAGGCACAGTAGAAGCCCCTCATCAATGAAAGACAGAGGAAAGCCCGGTTAGTCTTTGCTGGGGATCACAAGGATTGGACTGTTGATGATTGGGCTAAGGTTCTCTTCAAAGATTAATCCAATTTTCAGTTGATGCCCACTCCAGCCACAGGTTAGGAGGAAGCCTGGAGAAGCCTACAAACCTACAAACCAGACTGTCTTGCCCCTACAGTAGAACATGGGGGTGGATCATTGACGATCTGGGGTTGTTTCAATATGGATGGAACAGGGCAAATACAATTGTGTGAAGGGCCAATGAACCAGGCCATGTACAGGGCTACTCTTGAAAACAGTCTTCTTCCATTAGCTGGAAAAGTCTTTCCTGCCTCAAATGACTGGATTTCCCAACAAGACAGTGCCTCTTACCACACGGCAAGGTCAGTTACAGCCTGGATGGGGAACCTGAACGTTAGAACCATGCCTTGGCCTACTCAATCACCAGATCTAAATCTGATTGAAAACTTGTGGAAAATCATCAAACGTAAAATGGAGAACCATGAACCCAAAACAAAGCAAATTTGTTTAAATTTGTGCAACAGGAATGGGCTGCTGTGACAGCAGAACAATGTCAGAAGCTGGTGGAGAGCATGACAAGAGGCATGGCTGCAGTCATCAAAAACAATGGTTATGCAATCAAGTACTAACTCCTGTGTGTATCATGTGACCAAAACAGACAGAAAAGAAAACATGGAATGCCTAAAAGCACTGTTTTGGCAGTACAGTGTCATAGCTATCGATGTAGGAACTGAAGTGATTTTGGTTATTATCATGAAAACCATGGAAAATGGCTAGATATCAGCTCTTAAATTAAACTCTTATTTTTGTTATTATTATATTTATCCAAACAAATATACCTTTAGTGGTACCAGGCATTAATTAAAATGAACAAGAAATTGAAGCAAACAAGGGTGGTCGAAATTTTTTCCATGACTGTATATTCCATTATGGCCTAAATTTCCTCAGGTATTTAAATTTATGGATTAGCCAATAAGAGTAGAAAGTAAAGGTTTGTTAGTATTTCCTGATTGAAGAAAATGATTATATAGCCTCTTTCAGACATCATCCTCAAGCTGATACAGTGACAACTTTGTGTCAATCAGACAGACGACTTTTTCAATTTTGCTTATGGCTTTACTCAGATATTCCTAGACTGAATTTACGTATAATGTATGAGCCCTCAGAATCCCATTAAGCATATGATATTATCCATAATAGTTCATCTTAGTTGAGCTGAAAGATTATGCTGTAGCTCTTTTAACAACATTTTCTGTTCTGTTGATACTGGTATGAACGCAGCACTTAAACACCCTGCATAAACACAATGGTGTAAAAAAGTTTTTAGACACCCCATGTGTTTGAGAAATATTGTAATAAGAATCACTCTTTAGTCTTCAAGTGCAATTTCTCTTAGTACAGTCTGTGACTGTACTAAGAGAACTGTGAAAACGGTCTACCAGCCATTCTGCAGCTAGCATGCACATGGACTGCATGGTCTTTTGGTGCTGACTACTGGGAATGACATTAGGACAGCTAAAGAAAGAAGCGGTGATCAGGTCTTTTTAGACTGCCCCTAGCACAGTCATTTCCAAGAAACATTAGATTTTATATATATATATATATATATATATATATATATACATATATATATGTCGGGGTAGAGACTGCGATTTGGTAGAATTGGAGTCTCTACCAGTAGAGATTGCGATTGGAGTCTCTACCAGTAGAGATTGCGATTGGAGTCTCTACCAGTAGAGTTTGCGATTGTAATCTCTACCAGGAGAGATGGAACTTTAAATCTGACCCCTGCCCTGACCCTGACCTTTTAATCTAACCCCTGCCCTGACCCCTGACCCTAACCTTAAAAGTCTAACCTTAGCCCTGACAAATCTCTACTGGTAGGATTGGAGTTTCTACTGGTAGAGACTCCAATCGCAATCTCTACTGGTAGAAACTCCAATTCTACCAAATCGCAGTCTCTACCCTGACATATATATATATATATATATATATATATATATATATTTAAAATAGATCAACCACAAACTAACTAAATAAATACAAACTGCCTTGTGTGAACACAGGCATGTGTTGTGCATGCATACCTTATGTAGTACAGATTCTGAATTGTGTGACCCAAATGTGTAACAGGTTGAGTGAATTGATGCAGGTAACTGACACAGTGTTCACGTGTTGTTATTGTTACATCGACGTTGTGCTGGCCGCTATGTCTTGCAATGGAAAATCCTGAACAAATCCGTGGATCCAGACTATAAGCCGCATCACTGCCAAAATCTAATGAGATGGTCCTTGTGTCATTTCTGACCTTCCCTGAAATTTAATCCAAATCCGTTTGTCCATTTTTGAGTAATGTTGCAGACGGACTGACAGATTCACAGACAAACGTATGCCGATCGTGACATAACTCCGCCACGTTCCTTGGTGGAGCAATAAAAAACTGACACCGAGAGGAAAGGCTCAACATAAAGTTGTAAGCCAGCTTCTCAAGTATGAATATAATCCAAACTAAATATGATTCCAGACTCAACAATGAGTCTAAATATGTTTGAGAGCGACCCTGACCCCGTTCACACCACTATTCAAAATACTGGCAGCTCAGTTCTCCCGTTAAGCACCAGGAGTATAAGGGGAGTGATATAAGACAGGAAACTGTTTAAATCTTTTGAGTTTTAGGTATTGTTAAAGATGTATATTGCCTAAGTTGGTTCAGGTTGTTCAGTCATTATTTTTCACTCTATTTTCAGATGTACAGTTAATCAAAAATTATTTATGAATAAATGTTGTCAAAATGTTTTTGAACCGTACTGAATTTATTTGACTGACAGTCAGTTATTGAAAACATGCAGACGCTAATCAAACTACCATGTTACATCAACTTATATCACACTTATTCAAGTTATGTTCTGGACCTTTGCTTTAATACATTTTCACTCTACAGGAATCAGTTTTCTTTTCACAAAGCACAGGTGTTTAATAAACATGTTAAGTGCATATATTTTCGTCTTCTTGAATCTGTTGGGTCATGCAAAATGAACCGCGATTAATATAGATTAAAAATGAATGGCATTTAATTGTGATTAATCAGAACTAATCCACAGCAACATTGTGATTTATCAGATTAAAACTTTTAATTGTTGGACAACATATATGGGCGGCATGGCTCAGTGGGTAGAGTGGCCGTCTTGTAACTGGAAGGTTGCTGGTTCGATCCTCGGCCCGTCGAGCTCATGTCGAGGTGTCCCTGAGGAAGACACTGAACCCCTAATTGCTCCTGGTGGGTCGTGGTTAGTGCCTTGCATGGCAGCTTCTGCCATGAATGGGTGAATGTGACGTATCATGTGAAGCACTTTGGATAAAAGCGCTATATAAATACAAACCATTTACCATTTGTACACTGCTCAAAAAAATTAAAGGAACACTTTGAAAACACATCATATTTCAATGTGGGGAAAAAACAAACTGGATATTTACATTGATATGGACTGGTTAATGTGTTAGGAATGAAAAGATGCCACATTGTTTGATGGAAATGAAAATTATCAACCCCAGGAGGGCTAAATTCAAGACATTCCAAAATCAAAGTGAAAAACTGATGTGGCAGACTGGTCCATTTTCTGAAATTTGTTGGCAGCAACTCAAAACGGTACTCAGTAGTTTGCATGACCTCCATATGCTTGTATGCAGCCTGACAATATCGGGACAAGCTCCAAATGAGACGATGGATGGTGTCCTGGGGTATCTCCTCCCAGATCTGAACCAGGGCATCACTCCTGGACAGTCTGAGGAGCAACCTGGTGGTGTTGGACGGAACAAACATAATGTTCCAAAGGCATTCTATTGGATTTAGGTCAGGTGAGTATTGGGGCCAGTCAATGCTGTCAATTCCTTCATCCTCCAGGAAGTGCCTGCATCCTCTTGCCACATGAGGCCAGGCATTGTCGTGCACCACAAGGAACCCAGGACCATTGCACCAGTGTAGGGTTTGACAATGGATCCAAGGATTTCATCCTGATACCTAATGGCAGTCAGAGTGCCGTTGTCTAGCCTGTGGAGGTCTGTGCGTCCCTCCATGGATATGCCTCCTCAGACCATCACTGACTCACCACCAAACCGGTCATGCTAAACCATGTTACAGGCAGCACAACATTCTCCATGACATCTCCAGACCTTTCCATGTCTCTGACATGTGCTCACGATGAACCTGCTCTCATCTGTGAAAAGCAAAGGGCACCATTGGCAGACCTGCCAATTCCTGTGCTCTATGGCAAATGCTAATCAAGCTCCACGGTATCAGGCAGTGAGCACAGGACCCACTAGAGGACATTGGATCCTCAGACCTTCTTCATGAAGTCTGTTTCTGATTGTTTGGTCAGAGACATTCACACCAGTGGCCTGCTAGAGGCCATTTTGTAGGGCTCTGGCAGTGCTCATCCTGGTCCACCATGCACAAAGGAGCAGATAGCTGTCCTGCTGAAGGGTTGAGGACCTTCTGCAGCCCTTTTCAGCTCTCCTTGAGTAACTGCCTGTGTCCTGGAACCTCCTCCATCCTCTTGAGACTGTGCTGGGCAACACAGCAAACCTTCTGGCACGTACTGATGTGCCATTGTGGAGGAGTTGGACTGCCTCTTCAACCTCCGAAGGGTCCAGGTATCGCCTTATGCTACCAGTAGTGACAGTGACCCTAGCCAAATGCAAAACTATTGAAAAACAGTCAGAAAACACAAGAAGGGAATACAATGTCAGTGGTCTTCATATGTAAAACCAATCCTGTTTTGAGGGGTGTCTCATTGTTCTCCTCTAGTGCATCTGTTGTTTCATGAACACCAAAGCAGCTGAAGCTGACTAAAAACCCCCTCTTTTACTTACTTGACCAGATCAGTATCCCACATGTTTGACTGATTTGATGCAATACTTATATTAAAAAGTGTTCCTTTAATTTTTTTGAGCAGTGTGTATATATATATATATATATATATATATATATATATATATATATATATTTACACACCCTGTGCCAAATTATTAGGCAAGTAGGTTTTTTGCCAAAACATATTCTTAGAAATAAGTCTGGGCCTTCCCACTTTTAAATACTCTTCAAATTATATTACATTTATAGCAAGAAAATCAACACATATGTCAAAAGTGCATGTGCCAATTATTAGGTAAGTTTTAGCTTTCATCAAAATGGGACCAAATAAAGGACTTAACAGCTACAGAAAAGAGCCAAATAGTTCGGTTTCTGTCAGAAAAACTTACTCCCAATAAAATTGCCAAGAAATTGGGAAGAGATACTAGGACCATCAAAAAGTATATCAAAAACAGTCAAGATGGCAGGAAAAAGCGAGTTGAAAAGAAAACAAGAATGTTATCATCAAAGGATCTGAGAAGAATTAAGCCCGAAGCAGCCAGACAACCGCTGGCATCAAGTTCTACCATCTTTAAAAGCTGTGACTTATCTGAAGTTCCTATAAGTACCAGAGGCCGCATCCTAAGAGAGTACGGAACAGTCAAGAAATCACCCAAACAGCCTCCACTCAACAAAAACACAAAGAAAAACGGTTGGAATGGGCAAAACAACATCTAAAGACCAACTTCACGCATGTTTTATGGACAGACGAGATGAAAGTCACCTTGGATGGCCCTGATGGCTGGACAAGAGGATGGGTGGCCAATGGACAGGAAACCAGTGGCAGCAAGGTGGTGGTGGTGTCATGGTTTGGGCAGGACTTATTAAAAATTAAGTTGTGGGTCCCTTTCGAGTTCCAGAAGGGGTAAAAATCAACTCTGAGACATACTGCGAGCTACTAAGCAACACCCTGTTCAAACAATGGTTCAACAAGAAGCCTGCTTCTTTCAAAAAGGCTGTCATTCTGATGCAGGACAACGCACCATCCAATGCCTTGAAGTTCATCACATTATGGCTGGCTAAAAAAGGTTTCAAGGACAGCAGATTGATGGTTTGGCCACCATCATCCCCTGACCTCAAGTGGAGGCCTCTCTTTGGATGCGGCATCTGGTACTTATAGGAACTTCAGATAAGTCACAGCTTTTAAAGATGGTAGAACTTGATGCCAGTGGTCGTCTGGCTGCTTCTGGCTTAATTCTTCTCAGATCCTTCGATGATAACGTTCTTGTTTTCTTTTCAACTTGCTTTTTTCTGCCATCTTGACTGTTTTTGATATACTTTTTGATGGTCCTAGTATCTCTTCCCAATTTCTTGGCAATTTTATTGGGACTAAGTTTTTCTGACAGCAATTGAACTATTTGGCTCTTTTCTGTAGTCGATAAGTCCTTTTTTTTGTCCAATTTTGATGAAAGCTAAAACTTGCCTAATAATTTGGCACATGCACTTTTGACATATGTGTTGATTTTCTTGCTTTAAATGTAATATAATTTGAAATTATGTCTGACAAATACAAAGTTAGCGTAGGAGAAGACTATTTAAAAGTGGGAAGGCCTGCACTTATTTCTAAGACTATGTTTTGGCCAAAAAAACTACTTGCCTAATAATTTGGCACAGGGTGTATATATATATATATATATATATATATGTGTGTGTGCAACCCGGTCTCACGGGGATTCGTGAAACTGTCACATAAGTTTTAGTTTCGGTTTCGTGCGCACCAACACGATTTCGTCATGTTTTTCGTGCCGCTCACCACGAAATGTTTTTCGCTGTGGTAATCACATCTGAAAGTGGTTTATACCGGTGGATTCATGACGATCTAAGCTGTCCATCGGCGTATACTGCTTGTGTGATTGCGTTTGCGGCCGCCGGCCGCCGGACATTCTTGAAATTCCTATGCAAATTGGTAAGTGTACCACCGGCTTATGGTTAGGTTATGGTTAGGGTTATGGTTAGGGTTATGTTTAGGGACGATGTCATGCAAAATATAGCGTTGGATTCGCCATGGTTTTACATTAAAAATATAATATACACATTCTTTTGAAATACGTTCTGAGTGGCACGAAAAGTCCGCCGTTTAAAATACATTGTGCGCATTTCGTGGTGAGCGGCACGAAAAACATGACAAAATCGTGTTGGTGCACACGAAACCGAAATTAAACTTACGTGACAGTTTCACGAATCCCCGTGAGATCGGGCTGGTGTGTGTGTGTGTGTGTGTGTGTGTGTGTGTGTGTGTGTGTGTGTGTGTGTGAGGGACAAAAGTCCAGCAGTAGCAGAGGTAGATCAGTGTATATATGGCGGCTTTGTAAAGTCTGACTGACGTTGGAACAAACGACCTGCGGAATCGTTCCCTCTTACATTTAGAGTGTACCATTCTGTTGCTGAAGGCGCTTCTTAAGGAGTTCACAGTCTGATGCAGAGGGTGGGAGGTGTTTTCCACGATAGACAACAGTTTGGCCAGAGCCCTCCTCTTTCCCACCACCTCCACGGAGTCCAGGGGGCAGCCACAGACTGAGCTGGCTCTTTTAAATCAGTCTGTTCTTATCATGCTCAGAGCACCCCCCTCCCTAGCACACCACTGCATAGAAGACCGCCAATGCCACCACAGTGTCCTCAGCAGTGACCTGCTCACACCAAACGATGCGAGTCTCCTCAGCAGGTATAAACGACACTGACTCTTCTTATACAAAGAGTCAGTGTTATCTGTCCAGTCCAGTTTGGTATTTAGTGAACACCCAGGTACTTGTAGGTTCTCACTCTCTCCATGTCAAGTCCCTGGATGTTCAGCAGTGGAGTGTATGAGGGTTTCCTGTGGAAATCGATCACCATCTCATTTGTCTTGCTGGCGTTCATTTGAAGGTGGTTCTGCTCACACCAGTAGACAAAGTTCATGGTGATCTTCCTGTACTCGCAGTCGTTCCCCTCTGACACACATCCTATGATTGCACCATCATCAGAGAACTTCTGGAGATGACAACTGTCTATAGAGCAGCAGAAGTCCGATGTGTAGAGAGTGAAGAGGAGAGGTGAGAGTAAGGGAATTTAAGTAACTTCCAAATGGGAAGGAAGGGGCAGCAGGCCTCTGGAGACTGACAGTCCGGGAGGACACCCTGTAACGCAGCAAAGAGAGGCGGCGGCGTCCGGAGGACAAGCCTGGAGGGAGTCGATCCTCTTCGGGAGAGGGAAGGGGGAGATTTCGAAGGTCCGACATGTGACTGGCAGAGGCGGGCGGGAAGATCCAGAGGCTCCTCCAGAGGCAGAGACAGAGTTCCAGTGGTCAGGAGGGCAGGAGCTGAAGCACTGGGCAGAAACAGGAGTCAGACAGGGTTGCGAAAAACACACAGCAGAATGTGTATAGAGCTGAAAACTAACTTCAGGAGCAGAAGCTACAATCTGGCAGGGAGTGGAGTGAAGAACTGGTCTTTATTGCAGAGGATCATATAAGTGTGCTGCACCACGGCTGCCCGGAGTTTCTGCTGATTGATTAGTGAGTGGTTGCAGCTGTGGAAGAGAGCAGCACAGAGGAGAGCAACACCTGAGCAGAGAAAGTCAGGTGGGGGCAGATGCTGAGAGGGCCCTTCACAACCTCATTCCTCTGCCACAGTTGAAAGGCTCAGGCTGTTGGTGAATCTTCTGTTTCCTGGTTGTGTTTTGTTACTTGAAGCTATACAGTTTGCAACCACAACAGTGTTTGTTACAGGAACACCCAATCAGAATCTGTTGGCCCTGAACTGAAGAATCTGTTCTTTACTTAGAACTGAAAAATGTAATGACACAGATTCATGCCACCGATGGAGTAACCAGGTGTAAACTAACCGTGACGTCACCCGTTGGTTTCAACACCGAGTAAATGAAGCCCGAATTTTGCTACTTCCTGGTTGCCGTTTTGGATTTTTTTGGAGCCAGTGACGTAAAAAGCGTCATCAAACAGGCTGGACCGGAGAGCAACTAGGGGCAGGATTGGCTGAGGACTCTCTTATCCCGCCCACGTTTTACCGCAGAGGCTTCTGTTGCTGTCTATCAAGTATAGCCACGCCCCCTGGCTCCGCCAACTTTAACGATTTATTTAAAATTCAGTATTGATTTATTTTAAGATCAGCCAACTGATCTCTCATTTTGACCATGAAAACTAACGGGAAAAAAATCCTGATCTGTAGAAAATCAGTCTATCAGATTTTATTTTTCCAAAAATGAATTGGGGTCTATGGAGAAAAAGCTTTTTGGAGCCAACCCTAGCGGACGGTGTGATATTGCAAGTTTTTGACACTTCCGGGTTGGCGTCAATTCTGGAGCCAGATGCTATGTCCACTATATATACAGTCTATGGGAGTAACATACAGTTAAGAAAATTATGGTCAATTGTATTTTTGCATCACTGAGGGGGGTGAAAAATAAATACGAAATAATTCACAGACATAGTGTGAGTGTAACATTAGTTCAAGTAATTTTTTTCTCACCATTTCTCACTTGTGTGTGTTGTTTAAGAAAAACTTACTTAGAAAATATAAAACAACTGAATAAACATTCTACATGCTGAATATCCTAACACCTGGTATGATAGTTGACTAGGGACTGCAACTCACAAAGCCACATATCGTCACACTCACACCTCAGGGATATGTATTCAGTGTGATAGTCTTGGACAAGGTCACACCAAAAAGGCTGTCCCCATCTAAGACGAACGGATTAGCATGGTCTAATATGACTAAAGAATGCACTTCGAATATTAATCAGGCTTCTATTCAAACTTAATGACAAAAATTGTAATCATCTCATAGTTTTGCACAGTTACTTGTGAACACTACAGCTGTTGCACATTTTTGTGAGATTGGGTTGCCATTTTACAGTTTGTTAAAAAAGAGAGGCTTCTAAAAATAGAATTTATTCCCAATTTCTTTGGTAACCTAAAGGATGCTTATACTAACACACTCTGCTGAACACAATACATGAGCTGTTTTGTGTGAATCTGTCCAAAGGAGATGAAGAGTGCAAAGTTAGCATAAGACAGGGAAATACAATAGGCACATTACTAGCAAATACAGCAGGTTTTATTAGTAGGGAATCACAAAGGGCAGAACACTGCGACCAAGCTGCTCTTTATGAAAAGCCTGCAGGCTTCTACTCCAGCACCATGCCAATAAGTAATGTCACAGCAGCTGTTTTTCATTAGTTATCAAACACCTGTTGTGACATCACTGCAGGTGAGTTCACACTTTACTGATCTAAAGGTATCGGAGAGAGAGGGATCCATGTTGATAGTATAATCATCATCATTATAAAAGATGAACAATCTAAAAATTATTAACAGATAACTGAGGGTGTTATCAGATTTCAAAATACAACATTAGCGACACAACTACAGTAGAGTATGAAACTGGTCTGAAGGCTTTTTTTTTAGACAGATCTTGTTGTGTCTATGTTTTTGTTTTTGCATGCTGAGTTAAAAACACCACAGACTCATAAAAGGCATGTAAAAATTCAAACCACATTTTATATTAACTGAGAACAGAAACACAGCATGCCTGCACTCTTTGTGTTCCCTGTCAATTGACATTTGGCTTATTCCAGAGAAAAACACAAACAGTCAGATCTGGTTCTGTTTACAATTTATACATTTCTTTATTCGAGGTCTATGTAAAGCAATTTTATGATGTATTAAGCAAAACTTTTCAAAACAAATTTGTTCTTCAAGAGGCAACCACTTCCACTAACTTTAAATTATAGAAATTACATGGATGATATACATTCTTTTTAACTTACAAAAAATATCAAGGAACAATTCATTGACAAAATGTGTTGCAAAGATGATTGAAATTTGACAATAGAGAAAGATAGCCATAGCTCATGCTACAGCGGTGGTTTGAGTTGTTTGTGTGGACTTTTGGTTTGGACTTGATGCTTTGGTTTCTTGATGAGAACTGGTGCCTGTAGAATCTGTTTTGGCTGACATGAATTAAAACTGATCACAGTGTTTGTGTGCTGGTAACACTGCAGCATTTCAATATTTGTAAAATTATTCAACACTGTATGACCTTACAACAATTGTATTAGTTCTAAGTTGAACAGTGGAGTTTTTGCTCCAAAATTAAAAATTAAAAAAATCGAAAAAATAATAGTTTAGTTTTGTTAAATTACAAATACAGGTCCCACAGTAGGAACTGAAATGCAACAAACATCAATATACCTTGCATTACTGAGATCAAAATAATTTTTTTCAATACTTCATATGTGCACCTTTATTTCTGATGACAGACTCAATTCTGAAATTAAAGTTTTCAGGAACAAATCCTGTCTTTCTTTTAATGCCAGGAAATGACTTGTTGCTGCCACCTTCTTGCCTTTTGTTGATTATGGAGATATTGTTTACATGAATGTCCCAACCCACTCTTTGGGGAAACTGTTGGATGCTGCTTATCATGGAGCACTTAGATTTGTAACGGACTGTAAACCTCTCACACACCACTGCACTTTGTACTCCTTGGTTAACTACTCATCACTGTCCATGCCCAGACTTCTCCACGGTATCACTTTATTTACAAATCCGTCCTTGGTGTGCTGCCCACATATTTATCCTTTTTCACATCACGTAAACAATTCAGCCATAGTCTATATTCCCAGGACTTCATTACTTTCACTGTCCCCTCAGTCCACACAGAGCTTGGCAAAACAGCTTTTTCTTACTCTGCCCCCTCAACGTAGAACTCACTACAGCAGAGTCTGAAGCTGTCCCACCTGATTCCCCTGAAGGATTTCAAATGTCTTTTAAACACTATGGAAGTATCATCTTTTAGGACTTGTTCTTGTTCTTAGCGTTTTTACATTTTAACTTCATTGCTTGGCATCTATGTTGTGTTTTGTCATGACGCTGTCTGTCTGGAACTCCGTGTTATGTTATATTGTTATATTGTCTAGCCCGTTAAGCTTCAGCAGCCCGCCTGCGGGACACTTTGAGATCTGCATAAGCATTTTCCTAAATGCTGAAGCTGCAAACGTGATGATACAAACACTATACACCCATGGAAAGCTTAGATTCTCATGAATCCGCCAGTATAAACCACTTTCAGATGTGATTACCACAGCGGGTAATATAAACACATTTCTCCAACAAACAACAAAACATTTAAAGAGCAGAACTCACCTTTGGACGCTCTTTACTGGTCAAAGATGAAAATAATCCACAAAAAGCGTCCAGAATCCAAGCTTAGGCATCCAGACAAAACTAGCAAGTATAATATTTTGTCCAAAACATGTCTTGAAATAAGTAAATAATCCACAAATAGCTCGGCTCCGTGCGCGCGCACGCGGCGCATGGTGGCGCTGCACGTTTCATATTCACTGTATTTCTGTCCATATTTTTATGAAGCATACAGAAATCGTTGTTGTTTTGCAGTCAACATGGCGGCTGAACTCTATCCTTTTGGTTTACACCGCATTTCAACCAATCAAGTGACTCTGGCCTGCCTCCCAGGCCTAAACAGCCAACCGTTGCCGAGACTGACAGATCTGGACCTACCTCATAATCCAACCTTGGACATCCAGACGACACAAGCCAGTAAACTATTTTGTCCAAAACATGTCTTGAAGTCGGTATATACTCCACGAATAGGTCGTTTTCAAGGAAATGCACCTCGCGATGCGCGTCCAATATTCCCTGTATTTCTCGTCATATTTTTTATTTACAAATAGAATATTAGCGATTTTTTTGTACTGAAAATGGCTGGAATTGACTGCAGCTGATCGTCTCTGTCCAGTCTTTTCGCCTAAGTGCATTTAACCACAACTGTCTTCGTTCCCTCTGAGCACGAGTGTTCGGTGGAATCCTATAAAACTTTAATTTGCGTTCGCCAATGTCATTCCTCCTATTCTGGCATCCAAAAACACAGCAGGACGACATTTTAGAAAAGTTGATAGAGCCTAGTCCCTCAGTCTTTTGCCTTTCGGTCACGGCCGTGGGCTTCCTCTTTTGCCTCCAGCTAAAGCTGTGACGTCATTCGTGATGTGGGTCATTAAAGGGTCTATAAAGTGGACGTAGCATCTGGCTCCAAAATTGAAGCCAACCCGGAAGTGTCAAAAACTTGCAATATCACGCCGTCCGCTAGAGTTGGCTCCAAAAAGCTTTTGCTCCATAGACCCCAATTCATTTTTGGAAAAAATAAAATTTGATAGACTGATTTTCTACAGCTCAGGATTTTTTTCCCGTTAGTTTTCATGGTCAAAATGAGAGATCAGGTGGCCGATCTTAAAATAAATCAATACTGAATTTTAAATAAATCGTTAAAGTTGGCGGAGCCAGGGGGCTTGGCTATACTTGAATGACAGTCCCATTGACTGGTCCTGCCCCTAGTTGCTCTCCGGTCCAGCCTGTTTGATGATGCTTTTTACGTCACTGGCTCCAAAAAATCCAAAACGGCGACCAGGAAGTAGGCTTCATTTTCTCGGCGTTGAAACCAACGGGTGACGTCACGGTTAGTTTACACCTGCTGCAGCTGCAGCTGCAGCTGCAGCCTCTCTCTGTCCCTCTCAGTCTCTGTGTCTGATCCACACTGGAGCTGCTCTGAACTGCTTTTTTTGAGTTCTTTTTGAGTTTTTGGAGTGAAAATAATGTGAAAACGGGCTGAAAAACGAACATATACCATTGTGCCCAGGGTGTGCAGAGGGTGTACAGAGGGTGTCCAAAATTGACAGCGCCTGGCCATAGCAGTACAAATACATGTGTGAAACACGCATTTCTTGTAGTATTGCTCTGAAATTTTGACCTGAACTATGTAAGACCCCAGGCTGTTGCCTTTTTGTCTTTTCAAGCTCTCACAGTGCTGCCACACTTATTTTCAGGTGTTTTTTTTTTTAATGTTTTTATTGTTTTTTAGGCAATATAGATGCACAATTCAATGTACATTTGTTATACAGGTGCACAATAGCAGACAACAAAGTTATAGTATATACCTCTCTGGCACCCCGGGATGGTATCTAAGTAAATTAAGTCAAATGTACAAATATAATAAAAACAATATTAAGCAAAATAAAAAAGAAAACAGGAAACACAACGAGAAAAAGGAATCAAGAGTAAAGAGAGCAGAGGAGAGAGGTTACATATCTAAGGAGTGTGCATCAAACACATTATCATAAAACTCCAAGAAAGGGTCCCATATACTCTGAAATTTTTCGGATGAGGTTTGAACTGTGGTTCTAATCTTTTCAAGCTGAAGAAAAGACATAATTTCACTCACCCAACATGAGTGTTTTGGAGGTAAAGGCAACTTCCAGTTGGTAAGGATTAAACGACGAGCTAATAGAGTAGAGAATGCTATTAATTGTGATTGCCCTTTTGTAGCTCCAACGTTAGTTTGTACAACTCCAAAAACTGCAGTAAGAGGATTTGGAGTGATTTGTTTCCTACAAATGTGGGAGAATGTATTGAATATTTCTGACCAGAAACTATGTAGGTTTGGACAGGTCCAGAACATATGTGCCAAAGTAGCAGGAGCTTGATGACAACGACCACAAGTGGGGTCTACATTAGGATATATTTTGGCTAATTTGGTCCGGGAAAGATGCAAACGGTTAAATATCTTAAACTGTATCAGTCTGTGTCTGACACAAATGGATGATGTGTATATTCTGCCTATAATTCTTTGCCAATTTTCTTCACATATTACAATATTTAAATCTTCCTCCCACTGAGTTTTAAGAGGCAAAAGTGACGGACATTTTATTCCTTGAATAATGGAATAAAGCTGAGATATTGTACCATTTGCCTTAAGTGTCAAACATTCATCAAAAGGGCAAATATCTGGCTTCAAAGGAAATGATGGGAATTTTGTGCGAACAAAATCACGGGCTTGAAGATACCTAAAAAAATTAGATTTTGGTAGATTGAATTTAGTAGACAGTTGCTCAAAAGAAGCAAATCCGCCTTCCACAAAAAGATCTCCTACAGTTTTAACTCCCTTTCTAGCCCATGTTGAGAAAATTGTGTCTAACAATGAGGGTTTGAAAAGAGCATTTTGAGACAACGGCATAGATACCAGAGCTTGTTTGCACCCAAAATGTTTCCGAAACTGAATCCATATACGTAGACTGGATGTGACAATACTGTTTTTTGAGTGTGCACCTAATGCCAAAGGCAGAGGTGCACACAGCAAAGAGGCCAAAGAAGCAGGAGAGCATGCATGTTGTTCCATTAAAGCCCAACTTGGGCCTATCCCGTTCACACAGGTGTTATACCAAATAGTTAACTTAAATATATTTGCGGCCCAGTAGTAATACATAAAATTTGGTAAACCTAGTCCTCCATTAGATTTATGTCTCTCCAAGACCGCCCTTCGCACACGAGGTATTGTTTTGTTCCAGATAAATATACTGATATACTTGTCAAGTTCTTTGAAAAATGACTTGGGTAAGAAGATTGGAACTGTTTGGAATAGGTATAGTATTTTAGGTAGAATCACCATTTTTATGGAATTAATACGACCAGCTAAAGATAAAGGAAGAGTGGCCCACCGATTCAGATCTTCTTTGATTTGAACTAAAATACTTTTGAAGTTGTTTTGAAACAAATCTTTGTAAGAGTTTGTCACGTTTACTCCTAAGTATAGCAGAGGACCCGTTGCTATTTTAAATGGATGTGAGTGAAATGTCGAGTTTTGAGCTAAATTGTTGACAGGAAATAAAACGCTTTTGGTAAAATTAATTTTGTAACCAGATGATTTGCCAAAATAAGTAATAATTTCTAAGGCTTTTGGGATTGAGACTTCTGGAACAGTTACAAACAGGAGTAGATCATCTGCATATAGTGACACTTTATGAACCAGACCTCCCCTTGTAATACCATGTATATCCTTGTTGAGTCGCAGCGCAATGGCGAGCGGCTCAATTGCTAGATCAAAAAGGAGAGGGGATAACGGGCAGCCCTGTCTTGTACCACGATGGAGAAGAAAATAAGATGAATTTAAATTATTAGTTCTCACTCTCGCCTGAGGTTTTGCATAAAGAGTTTCAATCCAAGAAACAAAGACAGGGCCAAAGCCAAATTTTCGCAAAGAGTTAAAAAGATGTGTATACTCAATTTGATCAAATGCTTTGTGAGCATCCAATGAAATTACAAACTCTGAAGATCGGGTTGAGTGTTTGGAATATAATATGTTGAAGAGTCGCCTCAGATTATGAAACGATTGTCTTCCCTTTATAAATCCTGTTTGATCCGGATTCACTATTGTCGGAACTACTGATTCCAATCTAAGGGACAAAATCTTTGTGAGTATTTTATAGTCACATGTAAGAAGGCTTATTGGACGAGAAGACTCACATTTAGTAGGATCTTTACCTTTCTTAAGAATCACAGAGATTGTAGCTTGAGTCACAGACTCAGGAAGGTTCTTTTGTGTAAGTGATTCAGTGTAAACAGAGGACAACAAAGGCATTAACTTGTTTGCAAAGGCTTTATAGAACTCAACTGAATACCCGTCCGGACCAGGTGCCTTTCTATTTTTCATAGATTTTATGGCCTGTCCAATCTCACTTTCAGATATAGGTTGCTCTAAAAAGGCCCTGTCCTTGTCAGCTATAGTTGGAAGAGAAATATTGTCCAAAAAATCTTGTCCTTGAGAGCATTCAGAAGAATATAATGACGAGTAGAAAAGTTTGAATTCATCATTGATATCTTTAGGATCGGACTTTATTTCTCCCTTTGCTGATTGTATTTCTGTTATAAAATTTGCAGCTGAGTGCTGACGCAGCTGATGGGAGAGTAACCTACCTGCTCTATCTCCATGTTCATAATAATTTTGTCTGGATTTCAAAAATATTTCACTAGCTTCATTTGATATAAGGAGGTCAAATTCTGTTTGTAACGCTATTCTCTTTTTGCGGAGATCAGCCGATGGTGTAGAGGAATATTGCAGGTCCACATCTTTAATTAACTTAATTAATTCATTAAATCTTTTAGATTGGTTCTTATTTATGCGAGCAGTGTATTCTATTATATGACCTCTAATAAATACTTTCAGAGTTTCCCAAAGAACTAAAATATTAGTATCCGGTAACTGATTAGTTTCAAGGAAGAAATCAATCTGTGAGGCAATGTGTTCAACAAAATTTTTATCGGCTAATAAACAAGGGTTAAATCGCCAATTCCGCTGGAATGGTATACTATTTTGGAGGAAGAGTTCTAACACCACTGGAGAGTGATCAGAAATAACTATGCTTTCATAATTGCATGACTTCACAAATTGAAGCATATTTTGGTCTAATAAGAAAAAATCTATTCTTGAATATGTATGATGGACTGCAGAGAAAAGCGAGAACATTTTAGAAGTGGGATTTTTAAATCTCCATGGATCTACAATACCACTAGACTGACAGAAGGTATTTATGGTTGTAGCAGATTTAGACAGGATAGTAGAACTAGTCGACCGGTCAAGCGAGGGCTTAAGAACCGTATTAAAATCCCCTCCAAAAATTAAGTGGTGAGTTCCAAGCTCCGGTAAACGGCCAAAAAACTCTTTAAAAAAAATTTACATTGTCCCAATTGGGAGCATACAGACTAACTAAAACTACTGGAAAATTATATAGCCTGCCTTGTACAATAACGAAACGCCCATTTTTATCCCCTACAGTTCTGGTCAGAGTGAACTGTACATTTTTACCTAACAAAATAGCTGTGCCCCGATGTTTTGAATCAAGGTCAGAGTGATATATCTGTGAAATTGATCCTCTCTTTAGTTTCATTATGTCTTTTGTGCGAAGGTGTGTTTCTTGTAAGAAGATTACCTCTGCCTTCAGCTTGTTCAGATGAGAAAACACCTTACTTCGTTTTACTGGGTGGTTGAGTCCCCTCACATTCCAGCTAACAAATTTGGTATATGGTCTATTAAATCCATCCATGGGAGTCATGACTGATAAGAGCAAGGGACTGAGGTCTTGATGGAATTGCAGTATGACACACCAGCTCTACCTCTGCAGAAAGAAGAAAGAAAGAAAAAAGACAAAGAAGACAAAAAAGAATACACAATAAAAATGCAAAACAAATTACTACATTGCCTTCTGGGGAAAAAAAAAAAAAAAACCCTGCTGGTCCCTTCCCAAACAAGAGACTGCACCCTCCCAACCCCCCAAGCCGCTGTGAGGTATCTAACACTAATCTTACCTTGTGGAACTGAGACCCCACATAAACCTTACATTTGAATGTTTTAACAGAACCAAAATCCTAACTTCAACAAGATCCACATATTGCCAATAATATACCAATCAATATTACTTTGAGCATTAGAAAAAACGAACAAACATAATATTGAAATATAATAATGAAGCAAAAAATGAAAAAATAAAATAATACAAATAAAAAGTAAATACAAAACACAACTGCTGCTAATTAAGAAGATCCTTTCAAGTTTAAACATAATAGTAGTACTAACATAAAAATAAAATAAGTATTAACCAAATTAATGTCAAATGACATTGCACATATAATTATATAAAACCAGTACTATTTTAACAATATTCATGCAGCGAACCAAAAGTGTATTCAATGTCTATGTACCATAAGAGAATGCAGTGTCTACAAACCAAAAGTCCAGGAACCTTGGATGAGAAGTAGTAGGTCAGGCCATCTCTAGTACCTAAGCTTATGAAGTCTGGAGTCCCTTGACAAACGTTTCTGCCTTCACTGGATCAATGAAAGTCCTCTGCTCGCCGTCCGGGGTCGTAATAAGTAGTTTTGCAGGATACAGAAGCCCATACTTCACTCCTTCGCAGCGGCGCAGTAGTTGTTTCACCGGTCCAAAAGCAGCTCTCTGACGCGCCACAGTCTGTATGTAGTCAGGAAACACTTTGACAACATCACCGTCTCCAGTGACGAGTTTCTGAGAAGCAAGCGCCTTCCGTAGAATCGTTTCCTTCTCTTGATAGTAGTGACATTTAACCACAAAAGCTTGCGGTGGTTGATCTTTACCCGGGACTCGTTGCAAAGTGCGATGGGCTCGGTCTATCATCGGGCGAGCGTCCAACTTAAACACTTCTTCTAAAAGTCCGGCGATAAAATCACTCGCTTTTTTACCATGTTCCCGACCCTCCTTGATACCGACCACGCGTAAATTGCATCTACGGGATCTTCCCTCCAGGTCCTCAGCTTTTGTTTTGAGAGTTGCCACTTCTTGCTTCAACTCGTTCACTTGTTGCTCCAGATTAGTGATGGCATCCGAATGAGCATTAGCGGCTACTTCCAAGCCAGCAGTACGCTCGTCTAGCAGGTTAACTCTATTGTTAGCTTGCTCATTAGCCGCCCTCATTTCTTCTCTCAGCATATTTATCTGCTTACGCATCAAGTCACTGTGAATTTCAGCCTTCTCGTCCATTTTCGCCAAAAGTTCAGACCTCATTGCTTCAATGGCCTGCAACACGGCAGAATGATCCATGATTTCTGCTGGGTCGTTAACATTGGCAGGGCTAGTTGCTACTTCTTCGTTAGCCTTAGCAACGTTAGATTTCTTCAGAGGCATCCTTAGCAAATAATTGCACTATAATTTGTAAAAGTCAAAATACTGCTCGCTTATAACATTAACCAAGTGGCCTGTATAGCGTCCATAAATGAAAAGGATCCTGTTGGAAAAGTTTAAGGTCAATGTGGGAGCACTCAGAAAAGACGTCTACATCTCTCGAAGGCTCATCCGGAAGTCTTTTTCAGGTGTTTTATTAGGGAAAAAATTTATGCAAAAATAAAATTCATCCTAAAGGTCCTTACACACCAGGTGCGTTTTTTACGTGCGTTTTTTTGGGACGTCAATATTTTTTTCGAACCTGTATCCTGTCAATACACGCGTTCACATCGGCAACGTTTTCTCGCTCAGCGATTTTGCGGCATTTATTTCTTCGCATCACAGTCGATTTTTCTAAAGTTTCGCATTCTTTGTGACGACTTCTGACCAATCAGACTGCGTGTTGTTGCGACGTCCCGCTCCAGCTGCTGCTGTGACAGGTCAGTGACACTGGATTTCTGCTTACAATCGGTGATCTCTGAGATTCAGACATGTGTAGGTTTTTAAAGAAACTGTCAGAATGGCGGGGTGTTTCGTTTTGTTTTTTTGTACACGAAGAACTGTGAACAATCAAACAGAACTTTCCGCTCATTAAATACGCACATTATAAACAACTGTTGCAGACACACGGCCAGTCGCTGCTCCGGATCAATCGGCTCCCTGAAATTAGTCCTTTGCTTCTTCAAACTTGGAGCTAGCTGTTTCAGAAGAACCTCAAACTGGCCGACGGACATCCGAAAATAAGTTCTGAAGCGACCGTGGTATAGTTTAAGCTCCTGAACCAAGCAGTGGAACTCACCAAGTTCTCTTTTTTATGTAGTATTGGGTGCACCCATGTGCTGCGCTTCTTTTTCTTTTTTTCTTTCTCGCTTCCTCCTGGGATGCGTCTTCCTCCCCTTCGGAAAGTCGCAAAAACGCATCGTGCTTGATATGTATGGACAGGTGCGTCAAAACTCGCATCCGAATATTTCGCAATTTCGCATCATTTATTCGCATCGCTCCCGGTGTGTAAGGACCTTAATTCAGTGTGTTCCAATATAAAATACTCTGTGCCAGTAGCACCTAGAGTAATTTTGACTGCACTGGGTGAAAATTCAGGTTGTCAGCTTTCAAAGGAGACCACAACCATGCATGTACTCAAAATAGTTCAAGAACAGCATTCAATTTACTTTCCGTACATCTTCAGTTGAAATTTCAGGCGAAAATTGACTGAAGCTTATGTTGTATTGTTATATTGTCTAGTACAGGTCCCTTAGTGTTGTTGGTCAGTGACTCAATGTTGTCTTGTTGTGATTTTCAGGACAGGTCTCTCTTGAGAATGAGACCCAGTGTCTCAATGACATTACCTGTATAAATAAAGGTTAAATAAAATTTAAAAAATATTCCTCAGCATGGCGGATACCAGTATGACATAAATTTGTGTGATACTAAGAGAGATGATGCCACACTTTTTTCTTTGAAATATCCCAAAGATGGTCTGCTTAAATTATATATATATATGTATATATATATATATATATATATATATATATATACACACGTGGACAAAATTGTTGGTACCCCTCAGTTAAAGAAGGAAAAACCCACAATTCTCACTGAAATCACTTGAAACTCACAAAAGTAACAATAAATAAAAATTTATTGAAAATTAAATAATCAAAAACAGCCATTACTTTTGAATTGTTAATTAACATAATTATTTAAAAAAACAAACTAATGAAACAGGCCTGGACAAAAATGATGGTACCTCTATAAAAGATTGAAAACTATTTGACCAGAGTGACATGATTAACTCAGGTGTGTCATTTAATTGACATCACAGGTGTTTCCAAACTCATAATCAGTCAGTCTGCCTATTTAAAGGGAGACAAGTAGTCACCCTGCTGTTTGGTGAAAAGGTGTGTACCACACTGAACATGGACAACAGAAAGCGAAGGAGAGAATTGTCCCAGGACATCCGAAAAAAAATTATAGACAAACATCTTAAAGGTAAAGGCTATAAGACCATCTCTAAACAGCTTGAAGTTCCTGTGACAACAGTGGCTCATATTATTCAGAAGTTCAAGACCCACGGGACAGTAGCCAACCTCCCTGGACGTGGCCGCAAGAGGAAAATTGATGACAAATTGAAGAGACGGATCGTTGGAATTGTATCCAAAGAGCCCAGAGCAACCTCCAAAGAAATTAAAGGTGAACTCCAAGGCCAAGGTACATCAGTGTCAGATCGCACCATTCGTCGTTGTTTGAGCCAAAGTGGACTTCATGGGAGACAACCAAGGAGGACACCACTGCTGAAAAAAACTCATAAAAAAGCCAGACTGGAATTTGCAAAAATGCATGTTGACAAGCCACAAAGCTTCTGGGAGAATGTCCTTTGGACAGATGAGACCAAACTGGAGCTTTTTGGTAAGGCACATCAACTCTATGTTCATAGACTCAAAAACCAAGCATACGAAGAAAAGAACACTGTCCCTACGGTGAAACATGGAGGAGGCTCAGTAATGTTTTGGGGCTGCTTTGCTGCATCTGGCACAGGGTGTCTTGAAAGTGTGCAAGGTACGATGAAATCTGAAGACTATCAAGGCATTCTGGAGAGAAATGTGCTGCCTAGTGTCAGAAAGCTTGGTCTCAGTCGCAGGTCATGGGTCTTCCAACAGGACAACGATCCAAAACACACAGCCAAAAACACCCAAGAATGGCTGAGAGAAAAGCGTTGGACTATTCTAAAGTGGCCTTCTATGAGCCCAGATCTGAATCCCATTGAACATATGTGGAAGGAGCTGAAACATGCCATTTGGAGAAGACACCCATCAAACCTGAGACAACTGGAGCTGTTTGCTCATGAGGAGTGGGCCAAAATACCTGTTGACAGCTGCAGAACGCTCATTGACAAATACAGAAATCGTTTAATTGCAGTGATTGCCTCAAAAGGTTGTGCAACAAAATATTAAGTTATGGGTACCATCATTTTTGTCCAGCCCTATTTCATTAGTTTGTTTTTTTAAATAATTATGTTAATCAACAATTCAAAAGTGATGGCTGATTTTGATTATTTAATTTTCAATAAATTTTTATTTATTGTTACTTTTGTGAGTTTCAAGTAATTTCAGTGAGAATTGTGGGTTTTTCCTTCTTTAACTGAGGGGTACCAACAATTTTGTCCACGTGTGTACATATATATAGTGCCTTGTATTCGGCCCCCTTAAACTTTTCAACCTTTCGCCACATTTCAGGCTTCAAACATAAAGATATAAAATTTTAATTTTTTGTCAAGAATCAACAACAATTGGGACACAATCGTGAAGTGGAATGAAATTTATTGGCTATTTTATACTTTTTTAACAAATAAAAACCTGAAAAGTGGGGTGTGCAATATTATTCGGCCCCTTAACTTTCAGTGCAGCAAACTCACTCCAGAAGTTCAATGAGGATCTCTGAATGATCCAATGTTGTCCTAAATGACTGATGATGATAAATAGAATCCACCTGTGTGTAATCAAGTCTCCGTATAAATGCACCTGCTCTGTGATAGTCTCAGGGTTCTCTTTAAAGTGCAGAGAGCATCATGAAGACCAAGGAACACACCAGGCAGGTCCGAGATACTGTTGTGGAGAAGTTTAAAGCCGGATTTGGATAGAAAAAGATTTCCCAAGCTTTAAACATCTCAAGGAGCACTGTGCAAGCAATTATATTGAAATGGAAGGAGTATCAGACCACTGCAAATCTACCAAGACCCGGCCGTCCCTCTAAACTTTCACCTCGAACAAGGAGAAGACTGATCAGAGATGCAGTCAAGAGGCCCATGATCACTCTGGATGAACTGCAGAGATCTACAGCTGAGGTAGGAGAGTCTGTCCATAGGACAACAATCAGTTGTACACTGCACAAATCTGGCCTTTATGGGAGAGTGGCAAGAAGAAAGCCATTTCTCAAAGATATCCATAAAAAGTCTCGTTTGAAGTTTGCCACAAGCCACCTGGGAGACACGGCAAACGTGGAAGAAGGTGCTCTGGTCAGATGAAACCAAAACCGAACTTTTTGGCCACAATGCAAAACGATATGTTTGGCGTAAAAGCAACACAGCTCATCACCCTGAACACACCATCCCCACTGTCAAACATGGTGGTGGCAGCCTCATGGTTTGGGCCTGCTTTTCTTCAGCAGGGACAGGGAAGATGGTTAAAATTGATGGGAAGATGAATGGAGCCAAATACAGGACCATTCTGGAAGAAAACCTGTTGGAGTCTGCAAAAGACCTGAGACTGGGACGGAGATTTATCTTCCAACAGGACAATGATCCAAAACATAAAGCCAAATCTACAATGGAATGGTTGACAAATAAACGTATCCAGGTGTTAGAATGGCCAAGTCAAAGTTCAGACCTGAATCCAATCGAGAATCTGTGGGCAGAGCTGAAAACTGCTGTTCACAAACGCTCTCCATCCAACCTCACTGAGCTCAAGCTGTTTTGCAAGGAAGAATGGGCAAGAATTTCAGTCTCTCGATGTGCAAAACTGATAGAGACATACCCCAAGCGACTTGCAGCTGTAATTGCAGCAAAAGGTGGCGCTACAAAGTATTAATGCAAGGGGGCCGAATAATATTGCACGCCCCACTTTTCAGGTTTTTATTTGTTAAAAAGTTTAAAATATCCAATAAATTTCGTTCCACTTCACGATTGTGTCCCACTTGTTGTTGATTCTTGACAAAAAATTAAAATTTATATCTTTATGTTTGAAGCCTGAAATGCGGCGAAAGGTTGAAAAGTTCAAGGGGGCCGAATACTTTCACAAGGCACTGTAGGTGTGAATGTGAGTCTGACTGGTTGACTCTACGTGTAGCTAGGTAATAGGATGTCGAGGGTGTCCCCTGCCTTCACCCTAAGTCAGCTGACTCCAGCCCCTCTGCTACCTCAGTGAGGATTAAGTGGTGTATAGAAAATGGATGGATAGATCATACAATAACAATTATATATATTCACTAAGACTGACAAGTTGGAGCTATGAAACAGCTGAATTTAGTAGATAGATAGATAGATAGATAGATAGATAGATAGATAGATAGATAGATAGATAGATAGATAGATAGATAGATAGATAGATAGATAGATAGATAGATAGATAGATAGATAGATTTTTATTGTCTGTCCCAAATGGTGACAGTTTTTGTTGTTTGTTAATTTTATTCGAATTTTCAAGGTTTGAAAATTGTCTGAAATGTTATATTTTATGGCAGTATATTTGCATGTCCAAGGAATGCACTACCATGTTATTATATATTGTATGCCTCATACTGTTACTATCTTGGAATGACAGATTTAAAATATTTGCAACTAACTAAACGGATTCAAACAGGGGGTGGGTGAAAAATGGTGTGACAATGAAGATGGGGGCCATTTTGCATGAGGTTACTGTGCCACTGTCATTTCTGTAATGCACTGAGCTCTAAAACCTGTAATCGCATGAGCGCTTCAAAATACAGTGGTATATGTCGCCAGCTAGTTATCAGCCATAGTGTCGTGTGTATGTTTGTGTGTGTGTGTGTGTGTGTGTGTGTGTGTGTGTGTGTGTGTGTGTGTGTGATCAGGTGGTGGCTACTGTTGTGGGGACCTAATGTCCCCACAACCATAGGAAAACCAAAAGAAATGTCATTTGTGGGGACCTCATTTGGGTCCCCATGAGGGGAAACAGTGTTTTCTTGGCCATGTTGTTGTTACTGAAAAAAGTAAAAGTGCAAAAACGTTTCTTTAGGGTTAGGCATTGTTTTGGTCTGGGTTAAGGTTAGGGTTAGGGTAAAGGTTGGGGGTTAGATATGAATGGGAGTCAATGGTAGATCCCCACAAGGATAGGAAAACACAGTGTGTGTGTGTGTGTGTGTGTGTGTATGGCGTCAGAATCGTGTCAAAAAGCGTGCGCAGCTATCAACTGAACGTGTCACACGCGCGCATACTTTGACGCCTGTGCGCCTGACGCGTAATGCAATTTCCCCATTGACTTATAATGGCGTCCCATTCATGCGTTCACGTGTGATCATTACTGCGCACCGACAATCACACTACACGGAGCGGTCACGCGTAAAATTCATGCGTTTTTTTACAAACGCACGCATTAATGCTCACATGAAGATAATAGAACATTTCGGTCACGCGCTCACACGTACGCGGAAATGACGTGCGCGAACTCTGTCATGCGTAACAAGAAGCTGCGTGCATATGAAGCAGCATGTACACGCCTGTCTGTTACTGTTTGACAAATACTTTTACGCGCTGACACACGCGTGCGGTCGCAATTTCTGATTGTACACAATAGTTGTTGATCTGCACTGTGTGCAGCATAACGCGTAACATGAGCGCGTCGTGTAGTTGTTCGGTTCCAGCTGATGGCGCTATTGTTCCAAAACACGGGGATAAACTTACCCAGTTTTTATTATTATTATTATTTAAATTAGGTTCTCAGGCTTCACAGCCCCGAGCCACTAGGCTGCAGTTCTTCTGACGTTTATTATTATTCCATAATTCATTTAGCTTAGCTACTTAGCCTCAAATACGTTTGCATCCATTACATAGCGGTTAAACTTCTTCTTTTCCTTTCGGCTTTTCCCTTCAGGGGTCGCCACAGCGAATCAATTGCCTCCATCTAACCCTGTCTGCTGCATCCTCTTCTCTCACACCAACTACCTTCATGTCCTCTTTAACCACATCCATAAACCTCCTCTTTGGTCTTCCTCTAGGCCTCCTGCCTGGCAGTGGGAAACTCAGCATCCTTCTACCAATATATTCACTCTCTCTCCTCTGGACATGTCTGAACCATCTCAGTCTGGCCTCTCTGACTTTATCTCCAAAGCCTCTAACATGTGCTGTCCCTCTGATGTACTCATTCCTGATCCTATCCATCCTGGTCACTCCCAAAGAGAACCTCAGCATCTTCAGTTCTGCTACCTCCAGCTCTGCCTCCTGTCTTTTCCTCAGCGACACGGTCTCCAGACCAAACAACATGGCTGGTCTCACCAGAGTTTTGTAGACCTTTCCTTTCATTTTAGCTGAAACTCTTCTATCACACCTGACACTTTTCTCCAGCCATTCCAGCCTGCACGTACACGCTTCTTCACCTCTTTTCCACACTCTCCATTGCTCCGGACTGTTGACCCGAAGTACTTAAAATCCTCCACCTTCTTGATCTCTTCTCCCTGTAACCTCACTCTTCCACTTGGGTCCCTCTCATTCACACACAGATACTCTGTCTTGCTGCGGCTAACCTACATAGTGGTTAAACAAACGCAATAAATTGATGATAGTATCTATATTTACTTTTATAGATGATCTTAATTACGAGACAGAGGTCAGCTGTTGTCTGGGAACATCCGTGATCACGCTACTGGTGGGACACAACTGTACCGGATTGCAGCTGAAGGCTGCTGTTCTGTGCAAACTGTCATGAGACATTTTAATTGTGATACACCCTTCACTGCTGTTAGCTTTTGTTTTAATAAATTGTTTGAGATGAGGAAATCACTATTGCATGTTTCTAATTAAATGCCCTACTTTCATGATTTAATATCACCATAGCATTAATTTTTACAATTTCCATAAATGTCACCTGAAAGTTGAGTAACTTTTTGTGAGTAGTGTATGTAGACATGTAATGTAAGCACACTTCAATAATATATCTGCTGCAGTAGTGCAGTTTATCGAGCTTGGTGTGACATATGTTGTAAGAAACAACATACCGGTATGTTGCTAATATGTTTCAGATTGAAATCTGCTTGAAAAGCACAACTGATTATCTGTCAAAATGTGTGTAGGTTCTGAATACAGGTCTGGTCATGAAATATTGCTGCTGTTTCTCAGGTTTTATAATACGGTTTTCATAGCTTGCTAGCTTAGCAGTGGCTAACTGGTTAGCAAATAGTAGTGATGGCGAGATGAAGCGTCATGAAGCACTGAGGCTTTCCATCCAGTTGGTTCACTCATGGGTCAAAGCTTCATGGTGCTTCTTTTGCTCTACTGCACCATCAAGTGGACAAATAAAAGTAAAACAGGCAGAGTGCCTATAATGACACACTGGCTTTGCTATGTGAAGCTTTGAATTGTTTTAAATGATAATGCCAATAAACATGTAATATACTTAATATAGTGTCTCTTTTTCCTGATAGCAGAGAGAGAGGGGGAAGTGGAAACAAATGGGGAGAGATTTGAGATCTGTAGTTTGACTGTTTGATTGAGGTCAGGTTCTGGTTTTCTGTAAAGTGTTTAAATACTTTTAATTGTAATAAGGGCGACATAAATAAAATGTGCTTGTGCTTCTTTTTGCTTTGTGACTGTGCTTGTGGTACCATTGCAAAACTAAAGTAGGGACAGCATTTTATTTGTTTTTATTAAAGTACGGCGGCCCGCGGGCGGGCCGTTTTTTTTATCGGTATACGCTTTTTTTAAAATAGAAGGACACTGCAAACACGATTATACAAACACTATACACACATAGAAAGCTGAGATTCTCATGAATCCGCCGGTATAAACCACTTTCAGATGTGATTACCACAGCGGGTAATATAAACACATTTATCCAACAAACAACAAGTCATGTAAACGTGCACAGCTCACCTGTCGACGCAGTTTGGACGCTCGTTTCTGGTCATAAAAGAAGATAATCCACAAAAACCGGCCAGAACCCAAGCTTAGCCATCCAGAGGAAACAATCCAGTATAATACTTTGGCCAAAACATGTCTCGAAATAGGTAAAAAATCCAGAAAACGATCGGCTCCGTGCGCGTGCACGCGGCGCGTGGTGGCGCTGTGCGTTTCATATTCACTGCATCTTTCTATTATAACTTTATCATACACGGTCCTATTTTCTTTGTTCGCGATTCAAAATGGATACTGGAGGCTTCTCGACCGCTTCAAACCGGACTTCAACCAATCAGGTGACTCGTTTCCGCCTACTTCGGCAATATAGCCAACCATGGCCGAGTCTGACAGATATCGATTACATCACTTGATTGACTTGTTTCTCAGCAAATCACGCCGGAGGAAACGTTAGATTGACAGGCCTGGTAGCCAATGAGCTTGCTGAATGGCTTGAATATAAATCCCGCCTCTGCCAGCGGCTTTATATGATATTTCATTCGTGAGCTCCGGGCTCCACCTGCTGTTTCTCTGTATTCCTCTCAATCTGTGTGTGTGATCGACACTGAAGCCCATCTGAAGTGATTTTTTGAGTTCTTTATGAGTTTTTGGAATGAAAATGAAGTGGAAAATGAAGTGAAAATGAATTTATACCATTCTGTAGAGAGTGTGCACAGTGTATAAAGAGTGTATCCAACATTGACAGGGGCGGAGCATATCAGTACAAATACATGTGTGAAACACTCATTTCTTGTAGTATTGCTCTGAAATTTTGACCTGAACTATGTAAGACCCCAGGCTTTTGCAATATTGTGTTTTCAAGCTGTTGCAGTGCTGCCACACTGATTTTCAGGTGTTTTATTAGGGAAAAAATGTAGGCGAGAAAAAAAAATTCATCCTAATTCAGTGTGTGCCAACATGAAATACTCTGTGCCAGTAGCACCTAGAGTAATTCTGACTGCACTGGGTGAAAATTCAGGTTGTCAGCTTTCAAATGAGACCCCAACCATGCATGTACTCCAAACAGTTCAAGAACAGCATTCAATTTACTTTCTGTAAATCTCAGTAGAAATTTCGGGCGGAAATTGACCAAACCTTAAAGGGTTAAAAAATAAATACATTTTTTCCACAATGCTGGGATGTAGGTGTTTTTTTTTTTTTGACAATATTTCTCCAGCTCCTTGGAACACAAACAGAAACTTCAACTTTTGAAATACCAGAAAAAAAAGAAATTAGAACAAGCGATGTGCAGTGTTGTCACAGATACTCATATTAAACTTCATCTGTTATGTGCCACTTTATTAGGAGAAATCAGGTCAAAGTATTCCCAGAAAGGGGAGAATCTTCTCTTTTTGGTCTTTTTCTATGGAGAAAAAGAATCTCAAACCGATTGCAGGCAAAGATACAGCAGACAAAAATCCAACAAATGTGAACTGGGAATCCATTGCGTTTTGCTGCCCCTTGAACCAGTCAAGCAGTACGACCAGCTCACGAGGCTTCGAACGTCATCATTTTTGGCTCCTCCCCTAAATGAAGCAAGCCTCGATACGCACTTCGTGGAAACGCCCCCTCCATTACTCGACACACGCTTTGAAGCCTTGGCACATCTTGAAACATCACTAGCAAATAGTCGACCTCTGATCCTGTGTCCGGACCACGTTAGCTGGCGTAGCGTTCATAATATTGATGTGGATCTGTTGTAGCTGGCGTATTCATAGTCGGCTAACAGCAGGGTGTTTAATAAAACTTACCTATCAGGATCGGTACTGCGGCCTGCATCAACTCCTGCTCAGCTGTTGCGTTCAGGGACCCGGTTGGAATCACGGAATGCAGCCGGAAAAAATTGGGGCTCTTTTTGGCCAAAAACTGCTGCATACCGGCTGCCTTTTCTGGTTCTTGTAGTCATTTCTGAACTTTTTAGTTGTTGAGGAGTTAGTCAGGCTCCGTTCGTACAGCTGTAGCCATCTCCCACTGGATTGTTTCGAACACTGGTGTGGTCCAAGAGGCTCCCTCTAACTTCCACTGAATTTCATATGAAGACCACAGTTCCAGGAAGCTTTGGGTCTCCTCCTCAGACCGTTGCTGCTTGGATTTTGCTTCTATATTTACCGGTTTTTAAAACACAAACACTGAACATTACTGCTGCTCGCTTGGCTGTTTAAAAACGGCGCTTCTGTGTTTCCCCTGTTGACGGTCGGATTGTAACCCCAGCCCCTGACGTAATGGGCTCTCACCTCGGGCCACCTCTGGCCCAGCAATGAGTTGGGGCCGGTGCGAGTCCCAGTTTTTGGAGCCCGGAAGCGGCCCACCGCCTGTCGAAAAACAAAAAACCGGAGCCGAATCGGCCACCGACTCCAACCTCGAACCGGAACTGCCTCGGTCGAAAAGGGGAGACTCTTCTTCGTCTTCTTCTTTTCCGCCAGTATGGCTCACTGCTGCCTCCCCTGGCTGACTAAAATGAAAAGGCCAACTACACGACCATAGACTGTATATATAGTGGACGTAGCATCTGGCTCCAGAATTGAAGCCAACCCGGAAGTGTCAAAAACTTGCATTATCACGCCGTCCGCTAGGGTTGGCTCCAAAAAGCTTTTTCTCCATAGACCCCAATTCATTTTTGGAAAAAATAAAATTTCATAGACTGATGTTCTACAGCTCAGGATTTTTTTCCCATTAGTTTTCATGGTCAAAATGAGAGATCAGGTGGCCGATCTTAAAATAAATCAATACTGAATTTTAAATAAATCGTTAAAGTTGGCGGAGCCAGGGGGCATGGCTATACTTGATAGACAGCAACAGAAGCGGTAAAATGTGGGCGGGATAAGAGAGTCCCCTGTCCTAAGATGGCCGCCAAGTGACGACGACGCCGACTCCGTCTCGAGACATCTAGCGTTTGTATATATCTATGGCAGCTGCTCTATCATCCATATTGCTAACTGGTGGAGACGGGTGTCGCCATAGATATATACAAACGCTAGATGTCTCGAGACGGAGTCGGCGGCGTCGTCACTTGGCGGCCATCTTAGGACAGGGGACTGCTCTAGCCCACTGTACTGTAGTCAATGGTAAGGTGGATGATTTCCTCACTTTAACACTCATAACTCGCTCAATTCTTGATTGATTTACAAACGGTTTAGTTTATTACAAACCTTATTAACGTGGCTATGATTCAGGCTCAATTCCGAAATCGCAGCTTTTCATTTTGAAAAATGCGGCATAGTTGTGTGTCTTTTCTGCCTGGGTACTCACATTGAAGGTGGTGTTACTCACAATCTGATTTTCAATTATTAGGTTTTCCTGAGACCAACGTTTTTTGAGAACCGAATCTTTAGGCGAAATTACATTCTTTGTGGTTGTGGTTGTATTTATTTGCTTGTTAAGAGACTTTGATTGAGACCTTAGACTTATTGTTTGTATACATCTATGCCTGGATTAGTTAGCCTGCAGTCGAAATGCATTGTGGGTAATGTAGGCACCAGGTTCATGAAAAGAAAAGACATCATCTCTTTTTGTTGTGCATTGATTTTGGTTGAGCTTTGTTTTTATCTGTGCATTAGAAAGCTGATAGTAATAAAAAGTGCAATGCTAAATATTAAAATTACAATTACATCCATTTATACTGAAAAAAGCTGATATCTGTGTTCATTATTATATGAATTCAATGGTTTTAATTATTCTTATGTAAGCAGTAAAACAAGTACATCTCTGACGTTTATAACAAACCAAGCTGTTCTAAAATCGGTTGAAAATTGAGCAATCTACAGTGATTTTAAAATCCATGCTCCATTGACTTTAATGTTATGAGTGATCGAGCAGCCCTGTCCCAAGATGGCCGCCATGTGGCGACGTTGCTCCCCATAGACTGACAGCGCTCATGAGCCATCTAGTGTTTTTATATATCTATGGGTGTCGCTACCCGATCCGTCCCGGAAACCCGATTTGTACTGCGCATGTGCGAAAAGTACGTCACTTCCGCTACTCGTTTTTCCATGCATTTTACAGCATTTTAACCTTTAACCCGAAAAAAATTGAATTTTCTGTCAATTACTTAGTGATTCAAGAATTATAGGGTTAAGCTAGTAGTAGGAACCTTTAGTAGTGAAACTGGGCGCCATCCTCCTCACTACAGCGATCTGCTTCTGTCAGAGGAATCACTCCGTTAAACTGCGGCCAAGTGAGCCGCTGGGCGTTGCGCGGCTATTCTGCGTAATACCGTAATGTTATCACAGGTGCTGAGCAGCCAGGCTGACAGACGTCCGCTGCAAATACATGCTGTTATTCAGATTTTGACTTTCAATATCTTCATATCCTGAGGCGGTGACAAAGATCTCTCACTATGGCCTTGTCAGGGGTCATCCCAGCTCGCACCTGCACAGTATCACCTGATTTTACTGTAAAATTTTAGAGAAAATTAATGTCAAAGTATGCTGAAATTTCAGTTGTGTTGATGCATAATGGCTGATTCTCAATTCAATACAGTTCAATTTAAATTTATTTATATAGCACCAATTACAATTAAAATGTTTCAAGATGCTTTACAAACCCATATGGCCTGAAACCCCCAGAGGAAGCCCTCAGACGACAGTGTCAATGAAAAACTCCTTTTTAACAGGGAGAAACCTTAAGCAGAACCTCTCTCATACGGGCCACCCCATCTGCCGTTGGCCAGCCGGACGATTGAAATTTCAGCATACTTTGACATTAATTTTCTCTAAAATTTTACAGTAAAATCAGGTGATACTGTGCAGGTGCGAGCTGGGATGACCCCTGACAAGGCCATAGTGAGAGATCTTTGTCACCGCCTCAGGATTTGCAGATATTGAAAGTCAAAATCTGAATAACAGCATGTATTTGCAGCGGACGTCTGTCAGCCTGGCTGGTCAGCGCCTGTGATAACATTACGGTATTACGCAGAATAGCCGCGCAACGCCCAGCGGCTCACTTGGCCGCAGTTTAACGGAGTGATTCCTCTGACAGAAGCAGATCGCTGTAGTGAGGAGGATGGCGCCCAGTTTTACTACTAAAGGTTCTTACTACTAGCTTAACCCTATAATTCTTGAATCATTAAGTAATTGACAAAAAATTCTTTTTTTTTTTCGGGAATAGCGGAAGTGACGTAATTTGTGCACATGCGCAGTACAAATCAGGTTTCCGGGACGGATCGCGTAGTGACAACCATAGATATATACAAACACTAGATGGCTCATGAGCGCTGTCAGCCTATGGGGAGCAACGTCGCCACATGGCGGCCATCTTGGGACAGGGCTGCTCGATCACTCATAACATTAAAGTCAATGGAGCATGGATTTTAAAATCACTGTAGATTGCTCAATTTTCAACCGATTTTACAACAGCTTGGTTTGTTATAAACGTCAGAGATGTACTTGTTTTACTGCTTACATAAGAATAATTAAAACCATTGAATTTATATAATAATGAACACAGATATCAGCTTTTTTCAGCATAAATGGATGTAAATGTAATTTTATTATTTAGCATTGCACTTTTTTTATTACTATCAGCTTTCTAATGCACAGATAAAAACAAAGCTCAACCAAAATCAATGCACAACAAAAAGAGATGATGTCTTTTCTTTTCATGAACCTGGTGCCTACATTACCCACAATGCATTTCGGCTGCAAGCTAACTAATCCAGGCATCGATGTATACAAACAATAAGTCTAAGGTCTCAATCAAAGTCTCTTAACAAGCAAATAAATACAACCACAACCACAAAGAATGCAATTTCGCCTAAAGATTAGGTTCTCAAAAAACGTTGGTCTCAGGAAAACCTAATAATTGAAAATCAGATTGTGAGTAACACCACCTTCAATGTGAGTACCCAGGCAGAAAAGACACACAACTATGCCACATTTTTCAAAACGAAAAGCTGCGATTTCGGAATTGAGCCTGAATCATAGCCACGTTAATAAGGTTTGTAATAAACTAAACCGTTTGTAAATCAATCAAGAATTGAGCGAGTTATGAGTGTTAAAGTGAGGAAATCATCCACCTTACCATTGACTACAGTACAGTGCGCCAGAGCAGTCCCCTGTCCTAAGATGGCCGCCAAGTGACGACGCCGCCGACTCCGTCTCGAGACATCTAGCGTTTGTATATATCTATGGTGACAACGGGTCTGTCTGCAGGCTGCAGAGGCGTGTCGCAAAGTAGGCGTGTCGCAAAGTAGGCGTGTCGCAAAGCTTCGCGTCACTTTGCGACACGCCTACTTTGCGACACGCCTCTCTCTTGCAGCCTACTGGTGACGTTGTCCGTTCTATTCCAGCGTGATGACGCAGTGCCGTACGTACAGCACGTGCAGAGTTGCACAACTGCGGTGCGTCACATCTTGGCTGTGTCCCGCACGTTGACATTGAGACAGTAACCTGACAGAGAAAACGGTCCTCTGCTGACTTCCCTAACAGGTAAGTTATTTGTGTCGCCTTTAATATTTGGAGCCAAATGTACATTGAATGGTAAGACAGAAAGAGGGCGAGGCGTCCTGAATGTACTATTAACACATGTTAATAGTACAAAATGCTCTTTGAACATTCAAAGAGCATTTTGAATTCCAAGCAAAGAAGACAGACACATACCAGCTAAGGTTAGCATAGCTGCTGGGTAGCCTGCCTTACGTTAAATAGAGGAAGCTATGGGAGTTAATACTAGGATAGTAGGCACAACCAGTTCAGTCTGAGTTGTCATGTCGTTTCACATTATCCTGTTTGCTGTGTTTGGATCACACAGTAAGCTGGAAACACTGTAAGGATACAGAAGTCTTGAGCCAAGCTAAAACGTCAGGCTACTGTTGCTAGCCAAGTGTGTGTTTGTTGCACTAGAAGCTAACTGAGATTAAACGAGGATATCTTCAAGCAAGTCCAGTCAGCAGTTAATTAGAATGTCATATAGGAGCGATGCGGAATCAATTTAAAATAAAACGACGTCTAATGCTTGTTTTCGCCACGACATATCGCATAGTTTTCATACTGCCTTTTGTGTTTCCGTGTAATAGTTGTTCATGTGCTACATTTAGCTTCTTATAAAACACCTTGAACTGCGTCTTAACTCGGGTCTCCTTTGCCTCTCACTCAAATTTTGCTAGGTCTGTCAAAGCTGTATGTAATTACTTGAATGCATCCCTTTTCTGCTTGCCACATAGTTTAGATTTTACTAATGCTGTTCAATTTTTTTTTTACAGAGGTAGTATTTATTGCAGAGTTGCTTTGTCCAGGATTTTGTATTTCTCTTGCAACTTGATTTAAAGTTGTTAGTCTGACCAAGCCAATAAGACCAGCTCAGAAAGCACTCATACTGTGGCTGAATACAACTTGTGAACTGTTGCAGATGTGATTGTAAGGTGTTTTGGATTTTTACAATGTCTTGTGTGTGTTTGTTTCCACATCAGACAGTGCAGGATGGGAGCCTCCATGTCGACACCTGCTGCTCCGTCTGTCAAGGCAGAGGCTATGATGGCTGCCCCCCCTCAAAGCTACCCCATACACCAAGAAGCCCAGCCTGTCAAAGGTATGTACACTGGAAGTGTCATTATTATAACAGTATAATGTATCAAGTACTGTGTAATAAACTTTATTAAAATTTGTGAACATACTGTAATGTGACAAAATCTGTCTGTCTCAGTGTCACCACCCTCAGAGTGTCCCATGCATCAAGCTCAGCCTGTCAAAGGTATAAAAGTGCTGTGGGATGAACAACACAGTCAATTGTTTTATGTGACATATATAATTAAATAATAAATTATGTTCATTTTGTGTTGACAAATTGAAATCATGTCATCATTGTCTGTCTTTTTTAGTGTCTCTGCCTTCTGAGTGTCCCATGCATCAAGCTCAGTCTGTCGAAGGTAGGTGCTTCAGTTTTAAGGTCGATTTTAAATTATTTGTGGCATGCCTGCGCATTGTTCGGTAATATACAAGTTTAGCAGACTTTCTTCTCTTGACTTCCCTGTTCCACATCTTTCTAGGTTCAGACTGTTGTTTTTTGTTGGTACACTGGCCGCTATCCCTCAGTCAGATGTTCTTGTTTCTTGCAGTGTCTCCTCCGCCAGAGTGTCCCATGCACAAAGCAGAAGCTGGTCCAGCCCACCAAGACCGGGCCTATGAGTTTGTGGAGTGTCCAATGAAAGCTGCAGCAGGCATGAAGCACGACATTGATCCGGCAAATATGGTACTTGCACCACTTTAATGAAGCAAAAGGGTGCTGGATAGATGGGGAAAAGTAAGACTGTGAAAGTCAAGTGGAAGTAAACAGATGATCGTAACCTTTGATGTGCAGTGTGGGTCATGAGATACCCATTTTCCATTGGATTTGGGTCACTTTTAACCCGTGTTGCGCATGAAAGGGTTAAAAATGTTGTTTGTAGGTTTAACTGCTTACACTGTGGGTTGTGTTCTTGAAGTGAATGGCAAGAACATGGCGTTTTTATTTTTTAGAAAAGGACTTATTCTGTTCATTAAATTTTTAAACTTTGAAACTCATTTTAAATGAATGACCTTTGCTTTTCAATTTTTCATATCATTGGCTTTGAACTGAAACACATAGCTGTTAGCCAAGTAGTGGTCCTGCATACCTGACATTTTATTCTAAGTATGTTCTGTACTGAATGGCCCATATGTTATTGATCTCACTCTATCAGATTGTATGTAAATCCTCATCATGTAATAATTAGCACCATAAATTCACTCTGTTGTTGATTTATGTGCTGTCTTTGTGTGTGTACAGATGCCTCCTCCTAACCAAATCCCAGCTCCAGATCAGCCTTTTGAACTGTCCATATCCAGAGAAGAGTCCAATATTCCCCGTCACGGCACAGAGAAGAACTGGGTTTACCCGTCTGAACAGATGTTCTGGAACGCAATGCTGCGGAAGGGGTCAGTCTATGCTTCATGGATTTTATGCCCTGTGTCCAGTCATGTACCCATTCTGTTATCGAAAAGAAAAGAGGAAGATTATGGTCACTGCATCCAGTGTAAATAAATACTGTTAGTATTTCTTTAATCAAATCAAAGGAAATACAGAAGATTGTCATTCATGCTGAATAATAGAAACATTAAATTCCTGCCCTTTGGCTAAATATCTTGCTGCATATGGTCAGTAAGACAATTTACCAGTATTGTTTTCCTGTTATAGTACCAAAGTTAGTCAGGTGTAATTTTCTCACACTGGGTCTGTATCACAATGATACAGACTGTATTTAGGAATCCTAAAGGTGTGATCATCAAAACATGTTCTTCTTTTTCTTTGTAACTGACACGGAGAAGCTCGATTGACATGATTTATTGTGGTTCACAACTTACACCTTCTTGTATCATGATACCAGTCATGATATAAGCAGCTGAAGGAACAGGCTGGCAGCAATTTAAATACAGCATTTCAAGAGGTATTCAGCAGAGTGGACAACACAGTTGCCCCACAATGTTTCATCTGAAGCCCAACACAAGAAATACTCTTTGTCTTAATGATTAAAGCAACAAGATGCAGACTAAACTAAAGGATGATCCATGGCTTTTGTCTGGTTTATAGAAGTATTTAATTTGACAGAATTACTGAACCTGTTTTGTCTATTTTCTGTCTTGTTCAGCCAAAACTCCCACCAAACTATCTTTTAAAGGCAGAAAATATGATTTATCAAGAGCAGGGTATTTACTACACCCCGTCCTTCCTCTAACCCCTTCTTCTCTCTCTGTGTCCCTGTCCCTTTTACTTTCCCTCTGTACTGCAGGGCACATGGGACTTGCTAGAACAATGCTTGATGGATCATTCTGAGCCACTTTGTTTGCAGTTTATAGAGCCGGGGCTGTAAACAAATATGTTTTTGTTTTTTTCCAGTGTGCACTCAGAATGGAAAACTAGTAGACTGTAAAGAGTTGAGAGAAAAGGTGTATTAGATTATTATTGCTATCTTCACCTTGAATTGAACTAAATGTATTCAAAACATTAAATAGACTTTTTGAATGACAGTAAAATTTTGTTATAGTCCGAAATTTTATGTATACCTTTACTGGTAGAAAATGAAAATTGATGCTGTCTGATCATTATACCCTGTTAATAGCACTGAACTTGGTAGCCGACCCATAGTTGTTGGTATTCCAGCGTTCCTGGTTTATGCCACCAGTGTTTCAGGAAATCCATTTTTTGCTTCACATTTCCTATCTAGAGCAAAATTCCTAATCATGTAGTCCCTCAGTATAAAAGTTACCTAATATCCTCCTTACTCTTTTTGTGGCTACCTCTGAAAGCAGTCAGATTTCCGAGGAATTCCATGACTAAATGCTCTTACATTTACCTGAAAATGCTGCATTGTTGTGATTCATGACTTTAATTGACTTCATAGCTATATGTTAAGTCAGGACATACCTTTCACTTTAATGGGTAAAGCTAAACAGTGTTTTCAGATGAGAGGAGGTAGCAATGCTGAATCCTGTTTTTGTGTGATTCTGTGCTGCAGATGGCGCTGGCGTGATGATGACCTTGCTGCTCAAGACATGACCAACATCATTAAAATCCACAATAACAACAATGAGCAGGCCTGGCAGGAAATCCTGAAATGGGAAGCTTTACATGCACGGTGAGTCAACACAGTACCATTTAAATACCAATCTTTTCATACCATCAGCATTGACCTATAGACTGTTTATGCACTTTCCATGATTTGGATGCTCATCAAAAAAACTGACCGTGACTTGATAAATATTTTATCTTGCAGTGAATGCCCATGTGGGCCAAGCTTGAAGAGGTTTGGTGGAAAGGCCAAAGAGTTCTCGCCCAGGGCCCGCTTCCGCCACTGGATGGGGTGAGCACCTTCACACTTCTTACCCGTTTCAGTTAAAATTTCCACTGTTTTGTTCCATGGATCATCACAGTTTTCTTGAAACAACAACAACCTACTGGTCGATCCCTACTGCGGCGCACATACAGCAATTGGTGAATTGCATGTAGCAAGAACCTCAAGTAAAATTCCCAGAACTGGCACAGGTCATTCTGACCTCTGAGACAATGCCAGTATGTAGCTGCAGCAGTAAATGGCAGTTCACTGTGCTGAGACAGCTCCACACATGCCTAAGGTGCACAATGGGGCAAGATAGGCCTCACCATCATACCATCTTACTGGATGAAAAAGATGAACTTTCTAGGTTCAAAGTCAAGCCATTGATTCCTGTGCCACAATGAAAAGTTAACAAAGTACTTGATGAAAAGAATCAATACAGTTTAGACATATCAAGCATGTTAAAAATGCTGTGAAATACTTTTACATTTTATATTCATAGATATAGGTTTGTGTAAATCAAGGGTTACTAAATGGCAGACTGTGGTCCAGATCCAGACCCAGACGCCATCTTATACGGACCTGCAGTCAGTAATTGAACGGAATTTTAAATTTGATAGGTCGCTTCCATTTTACCGGCGCAGCTTTTCCAGTGTTTACGGCACTGGTTATCAGCTGAGAAACACACAGACCAATTGCGTATGAGTTTAGCCATTCCATGTGACACTATTCAGCCAATGAAATCTCTGCATTGCAGGTGCTAAACTTTGCAGCTGCGCGTTAGAAAAGAGTTGAGAGGTGTGAGACAGATGAGGAGGACAGACAATAAAGAAAAATAAATAAAGCGTCACTGAGAGGAAAGTAGCCCTGCACATGCTGACCATGTTCGGCTCAACATACAGCTGCGAGACAGGTTTCTCAACTATGAACATAATCAAAACTAAATATCGTTCCAGACTCACCAGTGAACCTCCAAATGTGTTTGAGAACGGCCATGACACCATTCAGGCCATGATTCAAATTACTGGCAGGGCAAGCAGCAGCTCAGTTCTCCCATTAAGCAGCAGGGATGTAAAGGGAGTGATAGAAGACAGGAAAAATTGTAAAAGTGTTCAATTGTTTAAATTTTTTGAGATTTAGGTGTTAAAGATGTATATAAGTTTGTTCAGGTTGTTCAGTCATTATTTCTTCAAGTTCACAGTTATAGTGGGCTAAACAACAAAGTTTATTTAGCACATTTTATACATGCAGCAGACTTTCACGAAAAAATGTTTGATCTGCACCTCAGAGCTTTATCGTTAGCAATGTCCTTACTCTTAACACAGAAACAGGTGAAATCTTAAAGGCCTTTGGTGTGCACAGTTGATCAGCCTTCACTGTACTTTGTTTAAATCTTACTAATTTAAGTTCTTTCTGTAGCTATGAACTGCCTTTTGACCGTCACGACTGGATTATTGATCGCTGTGGGAAGGAGGTCCGGTACATCATCGACTATTATGATGGTGAAATCAACAAAGAAACCTACCAGTTCTCCATCCTGGATGTACGCCCTGCTTTTGACTCTTTAGATGCTGTGTGGGACCGCATGAAGGTGGCCTGGTGGCGCTGGACCTCCTAAATGGCCCTGACGCAGAAACTGGTCACAAACATACATGTAGAAAGACTACTACACTGGGTCATTTCAAACAAGACCCAAACAACAACAACAACAACAAAAAACTAAACTAAAATGACTGTTTTAGCAGAAACTCATCAAGTTTCATTCAGTCAAGCTGAATGAAACAGATTTCTGAAGAAAAATGATTTCAGGCTTTGTAATTCACAGCTTTATAAACAACATTTGCATCTTAAACTTAGTGAAAGTGTTTGTTTGACAGGTCACATGTGACTCACTCTGCCTCTTAGAATCTGTTCAGCTAAGCCCAGAACCCATCTCAGTTTACTCTTTAAAAACAAACAGTTGTATTTATATCATCTGTGCCTCTGGAGGAGTTTCAAGTCTGAGAAATAACTCTTATGATATCGTAGTTATTATCAAGGTTATCAGAGTTGATCCCTGAGACTTCTGATCTTATGTAATTCAAAAACAAACAAGTGCTCCAACCTTCTAATTTTGTCACGTAACTTCTTGTCTACAATTAAAGTGAATTGTGTTGTATTGGGCAGACTGATATCTGCTGCCTGTGATCACGTTGCTGGTGTAACTAGTTCACTGGTGTTAACTGATCAGGACCAAGGAGTTAAGTTACAGTATGCATCACTTCCCTTGGACATGTATGGACTAGAACAAATCATATTCTGTATTACTTGCACCATCTGCTGGATATAATGTGCCACTTTAATTCATCATTTCAATGGATTATTTTACTCCTACATCATTTGGGTATAACTCATTTGTGTTTCACAGCCTTTGTTTTAATGCAAGCAAGCCTGAGTGACTTAACCCTTTCCAAGAGGAGGTTGAGATGAAAGCCAAACTGACTCTAGTACAACATCCATCCTCTATACACCGCTTTATCCTCACTAGGGTAGCAGGGGGCTGGAGCCTATCTCAGCTGACTCGGGTGAAGGCAGGGGTCACCCTAGACAGGTCGCCAGTCTGTCACAGGGCTACATATACAGACAAACAATCACACTCACACCTACGGGCAATTTACAGTTATCAATTAACCTCAGCATATTTTTGGACTGTAGGAGGAAGCCGGAGTACCCGGAGAAAACCCACGCATGCACAGGGAGAACATGCAAACTCCATGTAGAAAGATCCTGAGAAAGCTGGGACGTGAACCGGGGATGTTCTCGCTGCAAGTCAGAAGTGCTAACCACTACTCCACTGTGTTGTGTCATAATAGACATAATTATAGTGCAAGCAAAAAACAAAGACTTGATGTTCCAGGATACTTTAAAAAAAAAAAATTAAGAAAGAAAAGATGTGAACTTATTAGGCTTCCCTAAGATAAATTGTTGACATGTAACAACAAAAGCTGGATCAAAAAAAGAGTTTTTCAAAAATCTCAGGCCATTTAAGATTTTTGCAGTGCAATTTTCAAGCTGGACACTAGAGGGGAGTGTTTCTCTAGCACTGCTATTTTTTTTACTTGGCCAAGCCTTTGTGTAAATTAAACCTAATGATTTTCTTGTCATTTCATGTTACTGTTACTAGCAGGTCAATAGTTTTACAGTTTTCATTCTGCCTTCTGGATGATGACGACTCACAAATTTGAAGGATATTCCTGTAGACCTTTCACTTTCAGACAGATGTTTTGAGTACAGGTAAAGTAAACCAAAATTTTACAAAACAAACTGACATGGTGTTAGAGTAAATCAACCCTCAGACCTTTTAACTTTCATTTGTTTATGAACAGTGTGCTCATTTTAGTTTGGTTCTTCATTCTGACGAAATAACAAATCTACATGGCTTAAAGCAGGGGTCCCCAAACTTTTTCCTGTGAGGGCTACATAACTTTTCCCTTCTTTGGTGGGGGGCCGGGGTCAGTTTGTAACAGAAAAAGTGTGACGATTGCAGGGGTGCCTAAACGTAAACATTGTTCTCCAGAAAGCCACACACTACCAAATATTAATAACCCTTTCCGGGATCTTCACAGAAAAAAAACAGGAAATAACCCTATTTGTGAAATAAATAATAACCAAATAACCCTCTCTAGGTTCTTCACAGAAAAAATAAAGTCAGGAAATATATAATAACACTATTTATGAAATAAATAACCAAATTACCCTCTCTGGGTTCTTCACATAAAAAAAGTCCATGGAACATTAATTTTCTGTTGTGCCATGCACAATCTTAACAGGTAAAAGTTCAGCTTAGTTGTCAGCAGAATCTCTGGCTTAAATGACTCATATGAGCAGTGTCTCAAAGGTCTTGTGTTCCTTCCTTTTAATCCCAGGGTTTCTGCTACATTCATTCTGCAGCGGCAGCCCCCTGCTACTAAAATTCCAGCGGCGCTCCTTTAATTTTTTTTTTTTAATTGTCGCAAATACTCCACCGCCGCATGTCTCCACCTTCACAGCAGTCTTGCACTGTGTCGGATACTCGCGAGTACTAAGGTAAACTACAGTTAACTGTGCTGGTCTCAGTATCTACTCTTTGTGTATGTGTGTATGTGTGTGATACACATATCCTAG
Organism: Acanthochromis polyacanthus; assembly: GCF_021347895.1. Taxonomy (NCBI): domain Eukaryota; kingdom Metazoa; phylum Chordata; class Actinopteri; family Pomacentridae; genus Acanthochromis; species Acanthochromis polyacanthus. The sequence goes on along the minus strand of NC_067132.1, from coordinate 6,088,655 downwards.
AGGAAACACTGAATCCTTTTGTAGGTTCCAGTAGAATGTCACGTTCTATGCATGTATTAGTCTCGATCGCGTGGCCAGACTGAAAAAAAAAAAAGATCATAATGTGTCTCTAGTGTTGTTCGGGGGGGTGGGCTAAATGTGGAAGTGGGCCGTATCCAGCCCGCGGGCCGTAGTTTGGGGACCACTGGCTTAAAGTATTCCGGCACTGTGCTGGATTTCCAGTGTACCAAACAATATCACTAGCCAATGGGAAGTAGAGTGGGGGCGGGTCTTCAAAAGACGATGAGATTCAGCTGCAGATGAGTTGAGTCCATACTGGAGTCTCACACGGCTTCACATTGTTCTGTACGCTGATGTCAGGAGCATGGCGAACATATTTTTTAAGCCAGGGAAAGATGTCCTCATCATAAAGGATTTAAGAAAAGTGCTCAGAGAGTGCATTACTCTGCCAAGGCTTTTCATTCGTTGTATGATTTTCGACGAATAAGTCGTGATAAGTCCGCGGCAGCGGATTTGTAGTAAGATCGTAATCATGATCGTCAACAGGCAGCTCACGTAGTGTTCACTTGTCATAGTTACAGTGATGCTGTGCCGCTATCTCGCAATGATACAGAATCTTTAACAAATCCATGGATCCAGACGATAAGCCACATCACTGCCAAAATCTAATTACTTGGTTCTTGTGTCATTTCTGACCTTCTCTGAAAATTTCAGGTAAGTCTGTTTTTACACTTTTTTGTTGTGCATAGACAAATAGATGGAAGGACAAACATACGTCAATCTTTGCATCATTAAAAAAAAATGGCGCTTCGCATGGTTGGAAGAGTTGAACAGAGATGGCAAGCCGGAACCTCCGTGTTTCTGTTCCATGTGATCAAAAATGACACCAACCACTCATGGTGCCACTGCTTAAGCTTCATGTGCAATTTTTTTCTTCTTTGTGACTGTGACCATCACCGGCCCTCATGGCAAATTAACCTATCATGTTTATTTCAAGCTGTTTCCTACATTATGCCATTGAGGGCTGTGCACACCCAAGTGAAACATAAAACAAACACAGGACAGACAGAAAGGTGAGGCATAGACAGTGTTCTAAGAGAAAAGGTGCATTTTATTTGTTTGTACTCTTTAATTCACACCTTAAAACCATTTACAAATCTAAAACCCTTCACAAACACCTAATACGACAAAGTCCCAACTGGATCAATCATGAAGATGTCAGGAGGCCACAAGAAGGATAGATAGAGCAGAGTGAGATCCACAGACACTAACCCAGCAACCTCCACTGACTCAGCAACCGGAGGAACACACTCTATTGAGTTTTGGTAGGTGCCGGTGTGGTGGGTCTGGCATGCATGAAAACCTCCACCAAAAGGAGGGAGCTGTCCCCTCCAGCCCAAGGAGGTCCACCCAGCCCCCCCGCAGGAGCCACCAAGCGGAGACCCAGCCCAGGAGCCCGGAGCGACCCCCCCCCCCGACACAGCCAGAGCCCCAAGGCCCGGGCAGCAGAACGGGCCATAGCGGACCCCCACGGCGCCCCACCGGCCCACAGCCCCACTTCCCCCACGACCACCCGCCCTCCCCCCCATCCCCCCCACAACCCGACCCCCCCGCCCCCAGACCCCAAACCCCCGCCCCCCCACCGTCCCACCCCCCCGCCACCCACCCACGCCACCCCCCCTCCCCCACCATGCCGCCCACCCACAACCCACCCCCAACACCCCCCCGCCCCCCACCAAGCCACCCCCCACCCCTCGCCCAGCCACCCCACCCCACCCCATCCAACCACACCACCCACGCCACCCCTCCCACACCCAAATCCGGGAGGCCACCCGCTCACCGGAAAACAGCACCAAGGGACCGGGCAACGGCACCGAAAGGGCAGACGAGCCCAGCCCACCTCCGGCCGCCCAGAGGGAGGGAGGGAGGGAGGGAGGGGAGGAGGGAGGGAGGGAGAGGAAGGAGCACCAGGGGAGGCGCAACAACCCAGGCCCTCGGGCCCGGCAGGGAGAAGCCCCGGAGATCACGCCAGTAAAACTATTGTGAGTTTCCCTGTTACTGAGTTCACCAGTTCCCCAACTGGTGAATACTCGCCCTGCACCGTGAATGTGACCCACCCAAGTGTATATACAAGTATGTGTGGTGTCTTAGGATTGGGGGGTCGGTAAGGCAGAGCACAGGGTAACGAAACCCCCACTCAGCCTCACCGCAAGCCCAAAATGTGAATGTGTATGTGGTGCGTTAAAATTGGGGGAAGAAGTGTCAGGATGGGGGCATAGACGGGGGGGCCACAGCACAACACTGCACTGGGGCCCATCCCGTCTAATGACGTCCCACCCCATAACCACCCACCCCCCAGGTAGTGTGGTGCATTAAAATTGGAGGGGAATTGTGGAGTAGGAATAGTACCTCTCCACCCCCCCCCAAGGGATATGTTGTGTGCCCTATGTGTATATTTATAAGTTGTATTGTGCGAAGCTTGTGAAGTGATTTAAGAGGAGCGATCAACGGGGCCCCACCCAGCCAGGCGGAGGGAGGTGCGCGCGCGCCCAGTGCCCCCCATACACCCCCCCACCCCAATCCCCAACCCCCCACCCCACCCCCCAGCCCCGGCGCCCCAGCGGGCAGACGGCGCAGGCCAGGCCAGAACGCCCCCGCGCACCGCACCCGGTCCCCCTCCCCCTACCCTCCTCCCCCTCAGCCCCCAAGCCCCCCACCCCATCCCACACCCGCCCTCCCATCCCACACCCATCCCCCGCCCCACCCCCCAGGGGGAGGGCGGAAGGCAGGAGAAGGAGGGGGAGGAGGAGACGACAAGAAAGGAGAGGACAGGCAGCAGAGCGGGAAGACGAGGGGGAGGGAGGAGGGAGGGGGCGAGGGAGAGGGGACAAGGAGGCGGAGGAAGACGGGAGGAGGGAGGCGAGGGGGGAAAAAGGCAAGGAGGAGGAGGGGGAGAGGAGAGGGTACCACGGGGCACCCAGAGACCCACCAGGCCGGAACCGCAACCCCTAGCCGAAGAGCAACAGGCCATGCCGGAACAGCGCCGCCCCGAGCCCCCGGGCAACACCCCCCGCACAGCACCCGCCGCGGGCACCGGGAGACGGCTGAGACGCATTGCGACCCAGCAGAGACCCGGGGGCAGCGCCCGATCCAGACGGCCGCCAGGCCACCACAAGCGCCAAGGGAACCACGGGAGGCCAACGACACCACACAAAGCGGCCACCCCCATGAAGAGAACACGACAGGCGACCCAGCCCGACCGGGCGCCAGACCCAGACGACCGCCGGGCCGCCATCCACGACATTTTTAGTCGCAGATGGCGACCCGGCGGGCGCCCAAACCAGGCACCCGACCGAGCCGAACTGCCCACCATGCCCCCCACAGAAGCAGCCACCCCGCAGGACGCCACCAGCCCCCACGACCCCCGGCCCCCGAGGCGACCCAGCGCCCGCCCAAACCGAGCGCCGCCCGGGGAACAAGGCCAACCACATCGAGCCACAGGGGACAGCACCTGGAAGATTAGCCAAGCATGCAGTAACACCAAGTTAGCCATTCATGCATATAGACAGAGGATCCTGGGGAGTTGTTGACTGTAAATTGTCGTCGATACGGCCCGCTCGATCCTGCTGACAGCGACTGGGTTCCTAACTGAAGACAATCATTAGTTACACAATGCCAACATACATAAGCAGCAACATATATTGGGGTGATGTGGTGGTTTTCGCTAACAGGCAGAGTCAGGTTACCAGGTTTAAGTTAAGGTAGTTAACATACGGTGACCATGTTTGTATAAAATTTAACAACTGATTTTTATTTGAAGCAGAGATTTTCTCCATTGAAATGTGATTTATTAGGAGGTTCAACCAGAGATTAATGTTCAGAGATTGCTTATTTTTCCAGTTAACAAGGATTGTTTTTTTGGCAATGGCGAGGGCTACAAGTAAGGATTGAGATTGTTTGCGTGGTAGGTCCGTTGTTGTTAAGTCGCCAAGTAAACACAGACTTGGAGATAGAGGAATCCTGCAGTTTAAGATAGCGGAAAGTTTTTCTGAGACGTTGGTCCAGAAATTTTTTACGGGGGTGCACAGCCATAGAGCATGAAAATAAGTATCAGCAGTGTTCTGGGAGCACTGGAGACAGACGTCGGAGTCGGAGAATCCCATTTTGTTCATCATATATTGAGTAATATGTGTTCTATGGAGGATTTTGTATTGGATGAGTTGTAAGTTTGTGTATTTTGTCATTTTAAATGCATTATCGCAAATTTGAGTCCAGAAGTCTGGTTCCGGAGATATAGATAGATCTGACTCCCATTTAGAGATAGGTAAATGTATTGTATCAGTGCTTAAGAGTAACTTATATATTTTAGAGAGGGTTTTAGTTGTTGTCGGAGAGAGCTTTATGATTGCTTCAGCTAATGCCGGCGGCCGGAGCGTGCTTTGAAGTGTTGGGATTCGTTTCTTAATAATATTTTTAACTTGAAGATAATGTAAAAAATTCCCGTTTTTTATTTTGTATTTTTGAAGCAAGTTTGTATATGACATGAACGTATTATCTGAGAAGAGGTGGTGGAGATGTGTGATTCCATTCTGCTCCCAAACAGCTAAATGGAGCGGCTGATTGTTAACTTGAAAATCAGGGTTGTACCAAATGGGAGAAAGCTTACAGGGCTCCAATTTAGAGTTTGCAATTTCTAATGCCTTCCACCAAGCGGTCAAGGTGGAGGAAATCATTGGGTTTTTAAAACAGTTATGTCGTTTGATGGATGTTGTAATAAAGAGTATGTCTGAAAGTCTGATGCTATTGCAATCCTTCTGTTCTAATTCTAACCAACAGTTGGCATCTACGGTAGGTTGTGTCCATAGAATAAGATATTGTAGCTGGTTAGCTAAATAATAATGCATAAAATTTGGTGCAATAGCCGGTTCTTCTAAATAAAGTAATATATCATCTGCGTATAAATTAATTTTGTGTTCTGTTGCCCCAGAGCGGATTCCTTGGATCCTGACATCCTGGCGCACAGCTGTTGCCAACGGCTCAATGAATATCGCAAATAACAAAGGAGAGAGTGGACAGCCCTGTCTGGTGCCTCTCTGTAAGGTGAAAGTCTTTGAGGCGATTCCATTAGTGGTGACAGTCGCTTTAGGAGAATCATATAGTGCTGATACCCAGTGAATAAATGACTCTCCAAAGCCAAGCTTATTTAGAACAGCAAAGAGGAAGGACCAGTTAACTTTGTCAAAGGCTTTTTCTGCATCCAACGATATGATAACTGCCTTTTTGTCCTGCCGCTGTGACATGTTAATCAAATTTAAGAGCCTTCTTACGTTGTTGGTAGAGTGTCGACCTTTAATAAAGCCGGTTTGATCATTATGAATAATTGTTGAAATTACTGTCTCTAGTCTAGATGCCAAGGCCTTTGCAATAATTTTAATGTCGGTGTTAATTAGTGATATCGGGCGATAACTTGACGGAAGGGTCGGGTCTTTATCTGGTTTTAATAAAAGTTTAATTGCTGCTGTGTTCATGTGAGGCTGTATGTGACCACTGGTTTTAATTTCTGTTACTAATCTAAAAAACAGTGGAGCCAGCGTTGACCAGAAGTGCTTCAGAAATTCGGCCAGAAAACCGTCTGGACCTGGTGCCTTACCATTAGGCATACTGTCTAGAGCACTGGACAGCTCATTTATGGACAGTGGAGCATCTAGGATATTTTTATGTTCAGTAGATAACTGAGGCATATTTAAACTACTGAGAAATGCCTCAATATGCTCAGGGTTGGGTTTGTTATTTTCTGAATACAGATTCCTATAATAATTGTAGAAAATATGATTAATTTCTTCTGGTGATTGCGTATACTCACCAGTTGTCCCTTTTATCGCTGTTATGAGAGATTTTTCCTGATTGCGTTGGAGTTGGTTTGCAAGAAATTTACCTGATTTGTTATTATGCTCAAAGTTGTTGTATCTCAGTTGTTGTATTATGAACTCGGTCCTTTTGGATAACATCTCATCTAGCTGTATTTTTGTATTTTGTAATTCAGTCCATATCTGATTATTTGGGTTTGTTGTATATTCATCAGTTAGTTGTTTAATTTTATCTTCTAGATCTCTTTCTAATTTTTGATCTTGTTTCTTTTTATACGATGAATATGATATAATTTTACCTCTAAGTACTGCTTTCCCTGCTTCCCAGAGTAAAGATGGAGATGAGTTTGGGGAGTCATTCATTTCCAAATAGTCTGCCCACTCTCTCCTTATGATCTTATCGAACTCTTCATCTTTTAACAGTGAGATGTTAAAACGCCATGTAGGAGGTGGTTTAAAGGTGAGGTCAGTTTGTAAGGAGAGGGAGACTGGTGCATGGTCGCTGATAATAATGGGGTGTATTCTTGTAGAAGCTTTCTCGGTAATAGAATTATTTGTAAGAAAAAAATCAATTCTTGAAAATGATCGATGCACCGAGGAATGGAAGGTGAATTCCTTCTTTGTTGGATTTTTTAGTCTCCAGCTGTCGCCAAGGCCAAAATCATCCATATATTCCTCTATTACTTTAGCAGATTGAGATTGCCTTGTACGTGTTGTGCTATTGGAGCGATCTACTGATGGATTTAGGACTGTGTTGAAGTCTCCTCCAATGATAACAGTTGAATTTGCTGTTAAATCAGATAGTTGAGAGAAAAATGAATGAAAAAAGGCCGGATCATCATTATTAGGGGCGTACAAATTCCCAATCGTATATTCTTTATTAAATATAGTTGCCTGGATAATAATGTATCTGCCTTCTGAGTCAACTATTATGTCATTTAAAGTAAAAAGTAGCCTCTTATGAATAAGTATAGATACACACGTGGACAAAATTGTTGGTACCCCTCAGTTAAAGAAGGAAAAACCCACAATTCTCACTGAAATCACTTGAAACTCACAAAAGTAACAATAAATAAAAATTTATTGAAAATTAAATAATCAAAATCAGCCATCACTTTTGAATTGTTTATTAACATAATTATTTAAAAAAACAAACTAATGAAATAGGGCTGGACAAAAATGATGGTACCCATAACTTAATATTTTGTTGCACAACCTTTTGAGGCAATCACTGCAATTAAACGATTTCTGTATTTGTCAATGAGCGTTCTGCAGCTGTCAACAGGTATTTTGGCCCACTCCTCATGAGCAAACAGCTCCAGTTGTCTCAGGTTTGATGGGTGTCTTCTCCAAATGGCATGTTTCAGCTCCTTCCACATATGTTCAATGGGATTCAGATCTGGGCTCATAGAAGGCCACTTTAGAATAGTCCAACGCTTTTCTCTCAGCCATTCTTGGGTGTTTTTGGCTGTGTGTTTTGGATCGTTGTCCTGTTGGAAGACCCATGACCTGCGACTGAGACCAAGCTTTCTGACACGAGGCAGCACATTTCTCTCCAGAATGCCTTGATAGTCTTCAGATTTCATCGTACCTTGCACACTTTCAAGACACCCTGTGCCAGATGCAGCAAAGCAGCCCCAAAACATTACTGAGCCTCCTCCATGTTTCACCGTAGGGACAGTGTTCTTTTCTTCGTATGCTTGGTTTTTGAGTCTATGAACATAGAGTTGATGTGCCTTACCAAAAAGCTCCAGTTTGGTCTCATCTGTCCAAAGGACATTCTCCCAGAAGCTTTGTGGCTTGTCAACATGCATTTTTGCAAATTCCAGTCTGGCTTTTTTATGAGTTTTTTTCAGCAGTGGTGTCCTACTTGGTCGTCTCCCATGAAGTCCACTTTGGCTCAAACAACGACGAATGGTGCGATCTGACACTGATGTACCTTGGCCTTGGAGTTCACCTTTAATTTCTTTGGAGGTTGCTCTGGGCTCTTTGGATACAATTCCAATGATCCGTCTCTTCAATTTGTCATCAATTTTCCTCTTGCGGCCACGTCCAGGGAGGTTGGCTACTGTCCCGTGGGTCTTGAACTTCTGAATAATATGAGCCACTGTTGTCACAGGAACTTCAAGCTGTTTAGAGATGGTCTTATAGCCTTTACCTTTAAGATGTTTGTCTATCATTTTTTTTCGGATGTCCTGGGACAATTCTCTCCTTCGCTTTCTGTTGTCCATGTTCAGTGTGGTACACACCTTTTCACCAAACAGCAGGGTGACTACTTGTCTCCCTTTAAATAGGCAGACTGACTGATTATGAGTTTGGAAACACCTGTGATGTCAATTAAATGACACACCTGAGTTAATCATGTCACTCTGGTCAAATAGTTTTCAATCTTTTATAGAGGTACCATCATTTTTGTCCAGGCCTGTTTCATTAGTTTGTTTTTTTAAATAATTATGTTAATCAACAATTCAAAAGTAATGGCTGTTTTTGATTATTTAATTTTCAATAAATTTTTATTTATTGTTACTTTTGTGAGTTTCAAGTGATTTCAGTGAGAATTGTGGGTTTTTCCTTCTTTAACTGAGGGGTACCAACAATTTTGTCCACGTGTGTACTCCTCTTTGTCTACTGTTATAAGAGGCAGAATAAACCTGATTGAAATTTAAGCCAGTAAGTAATTTTTCTTCAGATTTTTGTAGGTGGGTTTCTTGTAGGAGACAAATGTCTGCTTTTAATTTTGAAAAATGGTCTAAGATTTTTATTCTTTTTGCCTGTGAGCGAGTGCCACACACATTCCAGGAGACCAGAGTTAGTTTATGCATATAGACAGTTTAAGTTCAGCCTTGGATGTATATCTATGTGAGCAGCTTCCTAATATTGGCATGTTATGAAATAAACTCAGTCTGCTGATAACGTTGGATGGGTGTATAGCAGGGTTTAAATCTATGATGGGTGTGGATAACAAGACTGTAAAACATGTCAAACGTGAGCACAAAAAACAAAGAACACTGGTGCCTCGACATATATAACACACAAAAGATTTACATAGGGAGTTTGTGTGGGGGGAGAGGGGAGGTGTGAGTTTAGGTGGTTAGGGGAAGTAGAGGGAGGGGAGGTTGACAAAAAGGTGAACAGAAGGGGGTCAAACATAAAACAGTGAGCCATTATTATAAGTAGCCATAGAGGGATTAAATACATATACATATATACATACCTTCATATATATACACACAATATATACATTATTTTATAGTAAATAAACGAAGCTCTTTCTTTTCACCATACTGATCAGAACAGCCAGGGAGTGGTATTGGGGTCCCGGTACAGTTGGCCGTCGATATAAAGTTTATCTACAACCAAGGTAGACCGTTTACCCTTCTGTCTGTTCTGCTTCAGTATGGGAAACAATACCTTCCGCCGCTCGTTTATCTCTCTCGGGAATTGATCGTTCATTCCGAAAGAGGTCCCTTTAAGCTCCCGTCCTTTACTTTTAACTAATTCTTTCTGTTTAAAATGTTCGAATTTAGCGATAATAGGACGGGATTTATTGGCTCTAACGGGCTCCGAGCCTGTGAACGCGGTGAAAGGAAATATTATTCACCGTTTCCTGGGGAAATTTTTAAAGCCGTTGTCATAAATTTCTTAATTTCTGTCTCCGGATTATCTGTGGTGCTTTCAGAGATTCCTGAAAATATTAAATTGTCCCGCATACTACGGGACTGGACATCCAGTACAGTCTCTTTAAGCGCTTTATTCTCCCTTTTAATTGTTTCCAGCTCGGTTGTAACTGCGGAAAAGTTAGAACGTAGTTCCGCGTTGTCCAGTTGGAGCTCACTTACCTGTTGATAGGCGTTCTCCAAACTTACCTTCAGGTCTCGAATTTCGTCGCGGAGGACGCTGAGAACATCTAACTTTTTATTTATTGACTCCAGGACATCAACCGGGACGTCCGTTGTAGCTAGGTCGTCCGTATCAGTCGAGGAATCGTTTTTCCTCTTTTTAGACGGATTGTCGCGGTTCGGGTCTTCCATGACGCAGTTGTAAAAATATCCGTCGATAAATCGCTCGAGGTCCTCCACGGTGGGTGGTGCTCCAAATCCGCAGTTCGAGGAAGGAAATATCAATAATTAAATGCAAGTAATGCGGTGATTAAATTTAATTTTGTTTCGAGAAAGAGCTAAGACGAGTGAATTCTATTTCAGCAGCAGGGCGCCGCCATGTTGTATTCCGAAATCTCACTGGCAGTCTCACGAGAGTCACAGCATAGCCTCCATTCTCCTCACATCTAGATCTTCCTGACGACATTCAACACACCAATAGGGAGATACAGATGGCTGAGACTACCTTTCGGCATAAAATGTGCACCTGAGATTTTTCAACGCATCATGGACCAAATGCTTTAGGGCATCAATGGAGCTACCGGTAACATGGATGATATCCTCATAGCAGCGCCAACAATGAAAGAGCATGACCAAATCCTCAAAGAGGTTGTAGAGAGAGCTACAAACTACAATCTAAGACTGAACTTTAACAAGTGCCATATCCGCCAGACAGCAGGGCCTTATGTGGGACATCTGCTAACAGCTGATGGACTAAAATCAGACCCTGCTAAAACTGAGGCCGTAAGGTGCATGCCACCACCTACAGACGTAGGTACGAAGGCGTACGTCGCTTCTTGGGATTTGTTACATATTTATCAAAGTTCACTCCCAACCTCAGTGAGATCGATACCCCACTCAGACAGCTTACAAAAGGTGACGTGGAATTCGCATGGCAGCCGACACAACAGCAGGCATTTGACAAGCTCAAATATCTATGCACACATCACCCAGTACTAAAGTTTTACGGCGTGTCAAAACCGGTGGAAATCTACTGTGATGCCAGCAGCACTGGACTCGGAGCCGTGCTGGTACAAGATGACCAACCTGTAGCCTTCTCATCGAGATCCATGACTGATGCAGAGACGCGCTACGTGCAGATTGAAAAGGAAATGCTCTCCATCGTCCATGCCTGCACAAAGTTTCACCACTACATATTTGGGAAACACGTCACAGTATTTAATGATCACAAGCCACTCGAAGACATTTACAAGAAACCATTGCTGTCTACTCCGATGCGCATCCAGAGAATGCGTTTGCGACTTCAGTGGTACGACATTTCTGTGAAATACAGACGAGGAAAAGACATGGAGCTTCCAGACACACTGTCCAGAGCGCAACTGTCAGACAAAACACCAGAGGTAGGTACGTTAGAGTGTGTGTCTATGCTAAGCTTCCTGTCTGTGAGTAGGGTGACCAGACGTCCCTGAAAATCCGGGACAGTCCCTAAATTCAGCCGCTTGTCCCGGATCCCGAATTTTGCTCTAATTGTCCCGAAATTAGCCATACACCTGTTATCACGGTCCAAAAACATGACTGCCGGGCCGCTGCCTGGCCGTCTCGTCTCAGGCCTTCATGTCTCAGGCCTTCTGCAGCCTGCGCAGTGGTCACTCGCGCATGAATTATGACGTTTGTATTATATTTTTTATAGGCGCGAAATGTATGCTATGCTAACACACATTCATTGTTAAAATGGAGGTGAACAATGCTCCGGAAAAATCTGATGAACCCCCAGCAAAGAAAAAACGTCTGTGCAAATACCGAGAGGAATGGACGAGGAAATATACATGGGTAACGGCTGCATTTGGGGATGTAAATAAGGCGTTCTGTAAAGTGTGCCGAAAAGACTTTAGTATTTCTCACGGGGGAGAGTCAGACCTCAAGTCTCACGCTAGCGGCAAGCAGCATGTAAATAACACTAACGCTGTACAGACCAACACTTTGCTATCATCATTCTTCAAGCCACAGGATGACTCAGTGTACAGTAAGGTTGCTGCTGCAGAGTTAACTTCTGTATTTCACTGCGTTTCTCATCAGCAGTCATACCGGTCCCTTGACTGCGCAATGAAACTGACACCAAAACTGTACCAAGATTCAGCCATTGCCAAACTCATAAGCTGTGGTCGCACCAAAGCAGAGGCCCTTGTCACCAATGTACTGGCTCCTCTTGCATCTGACTTCACCCATAGCCTTGGCACAGAGCAGCTCTTTTTTTCTATCGCTACTGATGCTTCAAATAAAGGCAATGTGAAAACATTTCCTCTCTCAGTGAGATTTTGGACCCCAGAGCAAGGCATTCAGAACAGAGTGCTGGATTTCTATGAACAGGCAGAGGAAAGTGCGGATGCAATCACTGACATGTTGTTAAAAAAGTTAAAGGAAAACAACCTCCTCATCCACAACGTATCAGCTTTCTCCGCTGATAATGCGCCAGTAAATTATGGCAAGCGACACTCAGTTTACCAAAATCTAAAGCAGAAAAACAGCAAGATCATCCCAGCAAACTGCCCAGCTCACATCATCCACAATGCAGTTAAAAGGGCCTGCAATGTGCTACAAGTCGATGTTCAATTCAATTCAATTCAATTCAATTTTATTTATATAGCGTCAATTACAGTCAACTCGTCTCAAGACGCTTTACAGAACCCAAATGCCTGACCCCCAGAGCAAGCCCAAAGGCGACAGTGGCAAGGAAAAACACCCTTTTAACAGGTTGAAAACATAGTTCTTAAATCATTCAACCATTTCAGCTGCTCCGCAAAAAGAGTTGCCAGTTTAAAAGAAATGTTTGAATTTGTTGATATGGAGTATCTTACCTTGTTACGCCACGTCCCCACACGCTGGTTGAGCTTGCTCCCTGCAATAAATCGACTGGTGAGCATCTGGCCTGCTGTGAAAAGTTATTTTTTGTCGCTGGGCCAGGAGGAATGCCCCCGTGCCATTTGGGATGCGCTCAAGGGGCACGAGCATGGCGAACAAGATGATCCAAATGAGCTTGAAATCACGTTCTTCTTCCTTCAGAATGTTCTCAAAATATTCTCCACAGCTGTCCTCAGTCTTGAAAGCAACAGTCTCACTTCAGTTGAGGTATATGGAGTGATGAACGACCTCCGAGTCAAACTGCAGCAGCGCAAAAACGACGCTTTCTTTGGCACAAAAGTGGATGATATTATGGCTTCCTCTCCCAGCAATAAAGTTGACCGGCTACGCCAAGAGTTTAGCTCTTTCTTACAAGTTGCTGTGGATTACTTGGAGAAGTGGTTCGACTTTTCACAAACTGGATATCTCTACAATGTACAGTGTTTAAATATCAAGGAACAAAGAGAGATCAGATACAGTAAACTTAAAGACGCAGTGTGCGCTCTTAACATGGAAGAGCATCTGGACTTGGATGAGCTCTATAACGAAAACTGCGCTCTGAAGAATGTATTGGCCCATCTGGACACGAGCAGCAACTCAGTTGGCGATCTTTGGGCCCAAGTACTGAAGACCCCGTCCACGTTTCCGCAGTTTACAAAATTATTGTCCTTCGTCCTCAGCGTTCCTGTGAGCAATGCTTACTCAGAGCGGGTCTTCTCCATCATGAAAGGCGCTTGGACTGACGTGCGAAACAGGTGTTCAATGGAGCTTGTCCGTGCAGAGATAAAAATTAAAATGAATCTGGCTATGACCTGTGCAGAGTTCTACAAATTCATCCTGGAGAACAAGAAGGCCCTCTTTGCTGTGAAATCATCCGCGAAATACAGCAACAGCACCGAGTCGTCACAAAAGCCTCCTTCGAGGTAGAAGCCAGACTATGAAAGATGCGTTTTACCCTTTACCTTGTTATAATAACAGTCACTGATTCCCGTTTTTTTGTCTCATAGGCAAACAAATGAAGACAACACCCGTGGCAGCAGAGATATGGGAGAAACGTCATAATCTAATAAAAACCGTTGCCAAGAGATTTTAGTTTATGAATTAATTAGGCCTATGCTAAGAGTTTAAATGAATTAAAATTACCTTTTTTTTGTTCTGTTTTTAAGCAGGCCTACAATGAACTGTTTTCAGTTGGGCAACTTGTCAAAATACAATGCTTGTTGTTAAATAAAACTATAACTTCTAAAGAAATAAATGTGTAAATGTCTTCGAAATTAATAATAATAATAATAATAATAAAATTAAAAAAAAGAAAAAAGAAAAACAGTGTACCCCCCCCCCCCCCCCCCCCCCCCCCGGCACAGCGTCCCGGATTTTAGTCATTGCCATCTGGTCACCCTATCTGTGAGTGATGAGAAATATGCTGAGTTGCAGCGGTGCACTAAAGAAGAATTGAGCACTCTCCAACAAGTCATTCAGCGAGGCTGGCCAGGTAGGAGGGATGTGTGCATATCTGTCCAACCATACTGGCACTCAAGAAGTCAACTAGCAGTAACTGATGGAGTTGTCCACAAAGGGATGCGGATTGTAGTACCCCCACCATGAGAAAGCACATGCTAAGCCTCATACATCAGTCTCACCTGGGAATGGTAAAAAGCAAGCAGCGCGCACATGAAGTGTTGTACTGGCCAGGTATGAGTGCAGAGATTGAAAACATGATCAAAAACTGCGGTAAGTGTGCTGAACTTCAAAACAGACTTCCCAAACTGCCGCTAATGCCAACAGAAACACCTGAGCTCCCATTTGAAGTAGTAGGTTCTGATCTGTTCGAGTTTGAGGACAAGCAGTACGTGCTTCTAGTGGACTATTACTCTAAGTACATTGAAGTTGACAGGCTAAAAGATCAACGCAGCCGTACAACTATAGAGACTCTGAAAGCTCAGTTCAGCAGGCATGGCATCCCTACCGTTCTGTGGACAGACAATGGCCCACAGTATGCGTCGGAGGAGTTCAAGGAGTTCTGCGAGGGCTACGGCATCCAGCACAAAACATCTTCACCTAACACACCGCACTCTAATGGTGAAGCTGAGCGGGCAGTGCAAACAGTTAAGAGACTGTGGAGCAAAGCATCGGACAAACATCTTGCACTGTTGGACTACAGAACAACACCACTTGAGTCAGTTGGACTGTCACCCACTCAGCTGCTTATGGGCAGGAGGCCACGCAACAAACTGCATACTGCTTGTGCACTACTCAAACCCATGAACTATGACCACCTTTGGGTGAAGCACCTACTGGACAAGACCAAGTGTAATCAGAAACTCTACCATGACAGGAGAGCAGCACATCCCCGACAAGATCTACAACCCGGAGATGAAGTCAGGATGGCACTTTATCCTGGCAACCAGAAGTGGACCCCTGCAGTCGTCGTGAAGCCACACAGCGCTCCTCGGTCCTATGTTGTGGACAGTGGAGGCAAGCTGTATCGTCGCAACGGTCAACATCTCCGCACCAGCACTGCAACTGCCAACCAGTCACGTAACATCCCGAGTGATGAAGAGCCCTGGCATGAGCCACCACAGACACCAGTGGCTGAGGTGCAGCAGCCCACTGCCCCTCCTGAGCTACCCTCATCACCCCCTGTGTTGCCCCAGCGCTCACAAACACAAACAGGTGAACTCTATCGAACCAGACGTGGCAGAGCAGTGAAACCCCAGGACAAACTGAACTTATGAACTGTTAACATCTAACTGCAGCTTGTAGTCAGGGGCAGGCGTGGACCATATGGAAGTGATGTGCTGGTAACCTCTCCTTCCAAGACTAGTTGAGTTAGTAAAAACAAAAAACAGGAGTATGTTAATATTTTTAATTGTTTACATAAACTTAAAGTGTTCACATTACTATAAACTATTGCACTATTCTCAGATATTTTGTTAACTGAGAAAGGGGGATGTAATGCATGCATGATTGTAAAGTCGCGCTCGCTATATGTCCCTTGCCGCTACCCATACTTCTGTCATTCAATAAAGGCAGCCAAATAGCAAGTCCGGTCTCCTCCATGCCTCTATCTTGGCTCATCTACTCCGATTATTTTTCCAGGGGCATCAAACATGCAGCCCGTGGGCCAAAAACGGCTGCCAGATGATCCATTTCAGCCCGACTTTGCAAAGGGTAAAAAATTAGAGAGAAGGCATTCAATTTGTAAAACTTAAAATTTTAAATAATTTCTAGAATTTGACAAGTGGTTTTCAACATAAAGTAAAATACTAGGTTGTTCAGCTCCAGATAGCTGTGACTGAATGTTTTGTGTCTTTGTAGACACTGTGATCTGTCAGTTGTAACATGTAAATGATAAACTGACGATTAATACTGTTGAAATTGAGGTTTTTCTTTTTTTGGAATTAACATTTTTTTATTTTTATTATTTCAACAATAAAATAATAACATAAACCCCCACCCCAACGTACAAACCCTTCCCAAGCCACCAACCTCCATGTTGCTGATCTCATCCTGGTTATCAACATCAATCGCTGTGTTCTTTAATATACAGCTATCCCAGTTTTACTAACTGCCTCAATGTAGACCAACCATAGAATAACTAATAAAAATAAACACAGAAAATTACTCCAAACAGGGTCAATACAACAAATAAAGTAGGTACTACATTAAAGAAATACTTGGTTAATAAGAATGAGTAAATAAATAAAATGAATAACAAAGAAAAAAGAAAGGTTAAAAACAATAATACTAAATAAAATACAAACAAACAAGAGGCACTGTACTATATTTATCCATATTAACTGAAAATTTGCATCTCTCCACCATATGGTCCCTTTCAGGAGCCCCTTAAAAATTTTAAATATTTGCCCCATTTTGCTTCATATAGATCCAATTTACCTTGTTGTTTATATGACATTTTTTTCAAATGCTGCAACTCGAGCTTTCTCCACAGCCCACTCTTGAAGAGAGGGCACCCCCTCCTTCTTCCATCCCCTGATGAGTATTTGTCTTCCAATCATAATACTGGCTTGGATGTAACTTTTGATGTGTTTATCCTGTCCTGTCAGGACTGAATTATCACCCAAAATAAATAATCTAGCGTTAAATGGTATTTGCATCTCTGTAATCTCACACAAATTATCATAAATATTGGACCAATATTGTTGGACTTTATCACACGACCATAGTATGTGAACTAAATTACCTTCCTCAGATTTGCATCGCCAACAGTGTGATGTGGATAATAATCCTAATCTGAATAATCTAAAAGGAGTCCAATAAAAACGATGTATAATTTTAAATTGAATAAGACGTACTCTTGAATCCCTTGAAACTACTTTAACATTTTTACAAATTCTGTTCCACTCTTCATCACTAAAGGTCAGGTTCAAGTCTCTTTCCCATATCTTCTGCAGAGCTGAAATTGGCCCGTCACTAAGAGTCTGAATCGACATAGAATAATAGATTGCTGCCTCGTGCCCCCTTCCATAACTCTTTATAATTTTATCTAGGAGTTCTGCATTTTGGGGGACTGATGTTCAATACCCAAAGATCCCCACCAACATATGTCGTAGTTGCAGGTACCTAAAAAACTGAGACGAAGGGATACTGAACTGCCGTACCAAATCCTCAAAAGATTTTAAGCAACCATCACAATACAAATCCCCCAGTGTAACAACACCATTCTCCCGCCTTATCTTCCAGTAAATGGGGAATTTACCAATTCGTAATTTAGGGTTTAACCAGATACTTGAAGAGACATTGAGAAAGGGGTCAAATTTAAATATTCTAGCAACCTTAGTCCAAAATTATTTAAGATGAGAGATTATTGGATGTGTTTTGCTTCTTTACTCAATTTAGTAAACAAGATTTGCATGGGTGATAGAGGAGCCGTTACAGCTTGTTCCATACAGTACCACGGTGAAGCCCTTTCAGGAGGGAGAGACCAATGGGCCAGGTGCCTTAAGTTAAAAGCATAATAATAAAACAACATCTTTGGCAGCCCTAAGCCTCCTCTATCAGCCGGTCGTTGTAACTTACTGTGATTTAAGCGGGGGCGTTTACCATTCCAAATGAATATCTTGGATATCCTGTCAATCCTTTTAAAATAATAATGGGGAATTTCTAAGGGGAGGGACTGGATTAGATAATTAAGTTTGGGAACACGGTTCTTTTTCAAAACATTAACTTTACCTGCCATGGACAAATTAAGAGTTGCCCATCTCTCAACATCACAAGAAATTTTTTGTAATAATGGGTCAAAATTAACTTTGATCAAATCTTTCAGCTGTCTAGGAAATCGGATACCCAGATACATGATACCTTGCTGTGGCAACTGAAATGCACCTGGCTGGAAAACAGTGGAGGGACAGTAAGCTGTTAAGGGGAGAGCCTCAGACTTGGACCAGTTCACCCTATAACCAGAGAATTTTGAAAATGAGTTTATGATTCTAAGAAGACATGGTACAGATCTGCTGGGGTCAGATACCAGTAATAAAATGTTGTCAGCGTAAAGCATCAATTTATGTACCATCCCCCCTACCGTGACACCTGGGAAATCAACCGCCCCACGTATAGCTGCTGCAAGGGGCTCGATAGCTAAACAGAAAAGCAAAGGAGAAAGGGGTGAACCCTGCCTGGTTACTCTACCCAACATGAAATAATCTGAGATAAGCCCATTAGTCTGTACTGCTGCTTCTGGGTGCTTGTATAATACATGAGTCCATTTTATGAAGGTAGTACCAAATCCAAATTCTTCTAAAATCTTGAATAAATACCTCCATTCTACCATGCCAAAAGCCTTTTCGGTGTCCAGAGAGATTGCTGCAACTGGAGACTGGGTGTCTGCCAGAGACCACATGACATCGACAAGGCATCTAATATTGTCTGAGGAGCTACGACCACGAATGAATCCAACTTGGTCAGTATGAATCAATGATGTAATTACACTGTCTAATCGGTTTGCTAAAATTTTTGAGATTATCTTAACATCTATTTGCATTAATGAAATCGGACGGTAATTTTTGCAATCATCCAAATCTTTACTTTTCTTAGGGACCAGACTAATAAGTGCCTGTCTCAGAGTTGGTGGTAATATATCCCTATCCAGAGCCTCTTTATACACCTCTAGTAAAGGTGAAGCTAACTCTGTCGCAAAGCTCTTAAAAAATTCCCTGGTAAAGCCATCAGGCCCAGGTGCTTTACTTGCAGGTAAAGCCTGAATTACCCCTTTAAGCTCTTCAATAGTAATATCTAAATCTAGAAAATCCCTCTGTTCAGCTGTCAGTCTTGGAAGTCCCAATGGTTCTATAAACTTATGGATTTCTTCTTCACTAGAGCTAGATGTTGAACTATAAAGATGGGTATAAAATTCTTTAAAGGCCTGATTGATATCTACAGTCGCAGTAAGTAGGTCCCCAGCCGCAGACTTAACAGCAGGGATAGTGGTGGCCAGCTCCCTCTGTTTTATATAACTAGCAAGTAACTTTCCTGCTTTGTCTCCTGACTCAAAATATGTTTGTCTAGCCCGAAATAAATTAAATTCAACCTTTTGTGTTATTATGTTATTATACTGATATTTTAACTTTGTCAGTTTTCTCATGCCATCTTTTGTCATTTGTTGCTTCAACTCTGTTTTAGCCTGTTTAATTATATTTTCTAACTTTAAAAGCTGCTGTGTTTTAATTTTCTTATGGTATGATGTGTGTTGGATAATACGTCCTCAAAGCACAGCCTTTAGGGCCTCCCACACGACACCTGCAGATGATACGAATTGAAAATTTATTTTCAAATAATCACTTTTTTCTGTCCTTAGGCATTTTACATTTACTGGGTCCTGTAAAAGTGATAAGTTTAGACGCCATCTATAAGATCTCCTTCTCTCACTCTGGGCCAGTAGGTCCAGGCTAACCCAAGCATTGTCAGAAATAAGAATATGCCCTAGTTCACAGCCCATAGCAGAGCGGATGAGTGCTTTGGATATCAGAAAAAAAATCTATTCGGCTATAGGTCTTGTGCATTGGTGAAAAAAATGTGTAGTCTCTACTGTCAAGTGGGGCCTAGTTATTTGAGATCCCAGGAGCAACCACCACCTAAATAAAAGCTTTAAGTAAACCAATGAAAGTTAAAATGAGAAACTGTATAAGTTAACCACATGATTATGCTTATGCTTGATGCAAGAATGATTTTAATAGGCTGATATATATTCTGAAAATGATGATTGCTATAGAAGAGAATGATTTAAAATAAGTTATTTGATCATGCTAAGAAAAATGATTTAAAGAAGTGATTCAGTGTAAGTGAGTTTTGAATGGAAGTAATCTGTGCTGTTCTGAGCTGTATGCAGACAGGATGGGAAAAGCAGAAGTCTCCTCAGAAAATGAGGAACTTGGAGTTTCCACAGGATGACAGGATGGGCTCAGGCCTACATTGTCATGACAACTGAAGTGTGTGTAACAAGTGGATGTGTTAACAGAAAAGATTGAAAGAATGATGTATGCATGATCGGAAGAAGGTTGTGTCTTAAACCTATGAATTAATTACCTGGGCGTACCTACTAGTTAGAATTGTGTGTGAAAATGTGTATGTGCTAAGCTGAAGTCGAGCTAGGGTATAAAACCCAGAGACACAGACACTGAATTTGGAGTTCTCCCCCGGAGGGGAGAGATGCTGCTCGCCGGAGCTGCAAGAGATGCTGCTCGCCGGAGCTGCCGGAGAGCATTGCCAAAGTTCTGAAGAGTCGACACCGGACCCTTTTGCCCAAGAGACGTGAAGACAACGCGGGACTTAGGCTCCAGAGTTCGCTGAGAACATCGTTGGAGGCAAAGTCTTTGTCTGACTTTGTTCAACAAGCGAGGACCACACTCTGCCAGATGGAGAGTCCTGAGAGGTCTGCAGTTGTCCAAAGAGATGAAGAGAGGCAAGCACCCATGGCATCCAGAGAGGCACAGGAGGCAGTAGCAGAGGGCTGCTCCACTCCAGGGGCTGGAGGACCCAGTGACCCACCACAGCCTGATGAGACGGGGGCTTTCCACCACCACCATCTGACTGAGAAGACAGCTGAGACGCCCGCACTTGTGTTCCAGCTGCTACTAAAGATAACTGCCAGACCAACGATTGGCTATCGGGACCTTTCCACTCCCCCTGCCTATGAAGAACACCCTCTGCCCACAAAGAAGACTTCGTACCGAGTCTGTTGGTCCACGGAGGAGTTCAACTAGACGCAGGTCAAGACCGGGCGTGGCAGCTAAGGCCTGGCTGTCCGCTCTCTCTCCTAAATTTACTAATTAGAGAAGATTCTTAGGTACGCTCAGCTTAGTTTAGTTTAGTAAGAAATAATCAGAAATAATTAAATTGTTTAATCATGAATTAATGCTGTGTCCCTGCTAATAATTGCTTAATAAAACGCTATATTGCATTTAAAGAGAAGTCTAATGAAATGATTATGATTCACCTATTCTGCATAGTGGTAAAAGTTAAGTTGATTGTGTGCATTAAATCTAATGGTTCTTAAAGGTTATTTTAATCCAACTAGTTATTTAAACATTACCCCTGAGGTTAGTTATCCAAACCTCTAAAACGAACCTAGGAATATCAACAAGTGCCACAGTTTTAAGAGGAAAGCTGTCGTTAACAAACGTGGTCAATAAATCAATTCTACTACTTAGGTGGGCTGCTTAGTAAGAGAGTATTTATTGGAGTAAGAGGGGTAAGACGTTTGGAAGAAGACAGTTAGGACCTAGGCGAGTATTCCTCGACACCAGCTTAATTATTCTGCTGAAACCTGTTAGGTGGAATACTAATAGGCAGATAGAATCTAACCCTTTAAACGGAGAGCTGGTCCTGATTTAACCTGAGGCAAGGGTTAAAGAAGGCTATACTGACCGACACTACCAAAAAGATTACTGATCCTCCAAATATCTATTAATCCCAAAGATTTACAAATTCTCTGCAATGTCACAGCAGCTCTCGGCATTTTACGCAGCCCTGTCCCACTATGGTCAAGAACTGGGTCCATTATAAGATTAAAATCTCCCCCTAGAACAGTAGCATAATTTCCAACGGTTTGTAACTTACTTTCAAGATCAATAAAAAAAGTTTGATCATCCAGATTAGGTGCGTAAATATTGGCCAGGAGTAGTTTCTGTGACTGTATTTCAGCCAGTACAACAATCATCCTTCCCGAAATATCCTTAATTTGCTTAAGACATTTGAACTGTAAATGCTTATTCACTAAAATTACAACACCTTACTGTTGCTAGAACCTATACTGTAAAAAACATGTCCAACCCATCCTGTACAGAGTTTCTCAGACTCCTCTTTTGATGTGTGTTTCTTAAAGGAACACCACGTCATAGTTCTTGTTCTTAAGCATAGTCATGACTTTTTTTCTCTTGACGGGCTTCCCCAGATCATTTACATTCCATGTGGAGAGACGCATTAAACCTATTTGTGAAGACATGCCTGTCTACACTTTAATAATAAGTAACCATTTCTCAAGAGCAGTACTGTTACCCAGAGGTGGTGACTAAGTGCAAACATCCCCTTAAAACTAACAAAACAAAAAATTTGCAACTGAACCTGAACTTTGCACATTTGAACCCCCACATAAGACCCTCCAACAGAGGACCAACGGTCCTGTGTCTGGTCTACGAGGCTCCACCCGTCGTGATTCCTCACGTACCGCTACCGTGGAGAAGGAAAAAGAAGTCTACACCCGTCTCTTTAACAGAACGTACGGCAGCGCAGAATGAGAATGGAAACAAATCAGTCCTTCAGTAACGTTACGCACTGCATAGCGTCTATGAAGCCATGGCTCTCCGGGGACAATCAAAAGCCTTTTCACCCTCGCCGGTCTGGGATTCTCAGCTTGGCTGGGAAGAGCATCCTGAAATTCACCCCCTGCTCATGCAGTTTTTTTCTTGCACTCCTTGAATTTGTCGCGCTTCATCTGGGTGGGTTTGGAGTAGTCGGGGAAAAGCATAACAGTAGTGTTTCCCCAGGTCAGCTTGCCTTTGTTTCTCGCTGCTCATAGTACCGCATCCCGGTCTGATGATCTCAAAAAACCTGGCCAGTATTGGTCTGGGTCTATCTCCTGGCGTGGGTTGCTGGCTGGCGATCCGGTGTGCTCGTTCAATCTCTCGTTTCCCCTCTATGTTCAGCAACTCTGGCAACAGTTCCTCCAAAAATCTCACCACATCTCCTCCCTCTTTACCCTCTGGAAAGCCGACGAAGTGAACATTGTTACGTCTCGAGCGATTCTCCATGTCTTCTAATTTGTCCCATATCTGTCCGACCCTCTGTCTTGCTAGCTGGCGGGTTAGCTTGCCATTCCTGCTCAGCCCTCTCCAAGTACTCCACTCGCTTTTCCACGTCGTCCATTCTTGTAATTAAAGACGAGAGTTTAGACTCTACCGATGCGGTGGTGCGACGTATTTCTGCCAGCCCCCCCAGATCTTCGGAGATCTTATTCGTGTTGAGTAAATGTTGCTAATGGTCAATGAGCTATATCATTAGCTTGTTTGCAGCTCGGGCTCGTTAGCTTCAATCTTGATCTTGCAATCATGGCGTCAGCCCCATGCGACCGCAGATGTCTTCCCAGGACTTGGAAAGTTTGGCATTTTTTGCACCCCCGTTGATTTAAAACAAGTAGGCTAGACAATAATATCTCTGGTGTAAATGTTTTAAAGGATAAAAGTAGCAATGCAGTGGGGAGCTCCTACTCCGTGGCTCCTTCTCGCATTGGGGTCACGTGACTCCTTCCAAATTGAGATTTTTATTAAGAAAATTCCAATGTGTTTACAATGTTTAGTGAAAGATAATTCAATTGTGAACATTTTCAGAATGTATTTTTTAAAAAATAAAACAAGGGGAAAAAGTTGGAGTTGTGGTGATTTATTGGCTATTATGCTGTGTTTTTTACTGCTGAGGCCCACTTGAGATCAAATTGGTAAATTGGGCTTTCTGGTGGCCCTTGAACTAAAATGAGTTTGACAACCTCAGGGGTCATCACAGGTCACCTTAAGGGTGGGCTCTAGTTTCTGTTGGTTTGGGGAATGGTTGATTCGTGTAATCAGGGGCACTTGTGGGCCCCAGTGTGTTCCTGGGTTACTTAAAAAACTAAACGCTGGCTGCATTCTAATCATTCTCGCTGCTTCCCTCCACAGGCACCACACACAGAGATTGAGGGTTTTAGTTCTTCTTTTGGGATTTGGTTTGCACCTTATAACACCCTGCATAGACATTATTTACACATGGCAACACACGCATTCATGCAAACACACACACACACACACAACGCACACACACACACACACACACACACACACACACACACACACACACACACACACACACACACACACACACGGCTTTAATTTGGTTTGAATTAAGTTAATAAAACCAAGCTTTGATTCTGATACTTGGGGTGTCTTCCCTTTTGTTGTGGCCAGTTTGAGCCAGGTCATAACACTAGAGACTTTTCAAGCAAATCCACAATTGCTTTTAGAATTGCTTTTCTTTGTCTGTCTCTTGGCCACTTCATCGAAGGCGGAAATCCTCCAGCTGAAATGAATCCAGAGCCTAGCCCGCGCTAGACAACCCACGGCAACAATTTAATTCTCTGCCAGGGTGGGTCTAGTTACCCTCATAAGGCTCGAGGTTGGATTCTCCTAAAACTGGCTGGACCAATCACCATGAAGTGTAGAGTCAGAAGGCGGGCGTACTGAAGTGACGACAGAGGCGTGACGATTCTGACAGAAACAACCAGCGCACAATAAACAGTTATCTTTCGACTCGGCTTTGGCCCACAGCCCTTAAAGATTTGAAGCTAAAATCAACTTGAAAGATAAACAAAGGACGGCACTGAAGTGTTTCATTGAGAAGAAAGACGTATTGGACTTATGCCGACGGGATATGGCAAATCCTTAATATACCAGTTGGCTCCGCGGCTCCGCTGGTTGGGAAGCTAATGGGACTGAGCCACAATCCGCCGGTGCTCTCGGAACTACGTCAGCCTATTTGTTGCGTTGATTGGTTGTATACCTACCCAATTGCTGCAGAGGATTTGACAGACAACCTTTAGCCCGCTCCCTCCCTGTCGAGCTTCCCTAGACCCTTGTGCCGTCAGAAACATGGGTTTAGCATGGCTAGGCTAATGAATCCATGCATTCTGACTCAAAGACACATGTCTCCCTAGAACCCTCACTTTTCTACCTATAAGTGAATGTTTGCTTCCTCTAGCATGGTTGTGAAGCATAGTCTTCACAGACAGCTGTCTAAACCACACAAATCACCAGCTTCTGGGATGAGATTTCTGATTTTCTGACTTTCTGTGCGACAGAAATAAATTTGTGAAACAACTTTTTGTATTTCTATGCTAAATAACAACTACTTTTTATTCAGTATATTTCTGTGCACCAGCCATCACGGTGAAGACCATTTGTTGATTGCTGTCCTTTCTGCTAGACAGCCAGGCATCAGGTTCTGAGGACAGAGACAGTAAACAAAATCATAATGTGAATTAAATAGATTGAATCTGAATAAGTGCTTATGCACTGCTTATATTCACATTTAATTGTATAAGTGTTGACTCTATTAGTCCGTATTCATATTTATACATAACCATTCCAATATCTTGTTGACAGGTGCGCTGGATCAAAACTCTGACCTGGTTAAAAGAAAAGAAGATACACATTAATTCCAGTTTGTATGAATTATGAAGGCCTGAGGACTGAAATGTTGATTCATCAAAGTGATTTCCAAAGTGGACAAGCATGTGGTATTTTTTTGGTATCTTGGCAATCCCCATTTTATTTTGTTGTTATACTTCAAGTATTCTTCTTTCTTTCCTCAAATGCCTTCAGACAATCATAAAAATACGCACCAACCTCAGTGCTTTGAGTTTAAAATGCACATATGGCTACATTGAATTCTACACAGCTGTGGGTTATTCATGTAGGTGGATACAACAGGAGCACAGTGAAGATGGTGAGTACAACATGTCTCATGGCTGCTCCATTGCATTCTGGTCTATTAAGGCTCCTTCAACAGAGAAGTATTGCCCTGTATGATTGTTGAATGTCAGCGTATCTCTTTTTAAATCTAAAGGGGGCTAACACCTGCCATCCATTTACCATCCATGTTGAACACAACAAGGTGTTTCAACGTGGCATCTCTTTGGCTGTAATTGGCCAGTCATCCATGGGAATAAGAACAAATAGATCGAGGATGCTTCATACACTGCCAGTTGCTCTTTTGGGTGTATTTCTCCTTTAAATACAGACTGTGTGGGTTGACCACAGATCCATGTGTATATTGCCTGAAGTAATATGTGCGTTCATTTCCCATGTGTTTCAGGAGGCCAGATAGCTGCACAGCACACAGCAGATGTCCAAACAGCCACTGGCATTTTGCGTGAAAGTCAGATTATTTTATGATATCTGCTCTCTGCAGTTCCCATTTCCATACCACTCTGTCTGCCACTGGCCACCCACTACCCCACAATTACCCATTACCCAGCTCTGTCCACATGTCTGCTCACTACCAGGAATCATCTTGTTAGAGACAGACGCTACTCTGTTTGCTGTTTTACATCAAACAGGTCATGTGTGCTGACTTATCAACTAATCAGTCCTACCATGCAATCATTCAAATGTCTTTGTGTGTGTGCAAGCATATGCACGTTCATCCATCCATTCTCTATACACCGCTTTATCCTCACTAGGGTTGCGGGGGGTCCTGGAGGCTATCCCAGCTGACTCGGACGAGCAATATGCACTTGTTTGGATCCCAAGGTCAATTCTCACATATTTCAGCTTGAGCTGTTATTTTTTTATCTCTATTAATGTAAACCCTGTATTAAATGGAGAGGTCTACATTTGTTTCAGATTGATCTTTTTTATATGGTTTGGGTATGCTAAAGCAAGGCTAGATAAAGCAATTAAGGTTAGTCGCAAGGTGGGATCTTGGTTGCTTAATTGCCAGTAAAAAAGAGGACAAATGCAATGTGGGAATATGGATGGGAATATAGCTCACTACAGGCAGGCTTCATTGACACCTATAATTATGAAGTGCCTGAATTGACTGATCCTGCAACACTCCAAAGCTGCTATGCCACACAGATTGGACCCCCATGAGTATGCCTACATATCAAATAGGTCAACGGACGAGTCCATTGCTACCACCCCTACACACTTTACTATTCACCTGGAACAACAAGGGTCAAATGCACGGCTCTTTGTTGATTACAGTTCTACCTTCAACACCATCTTACCCACCAGACTGCTCTCCAAAGATGTCCAACCTAGGTGTTCAACATATCATCTGCCTTTTGATTCAGGACTTCCAATGAACAGACCACAGTCAGTGAAGTTGGGTTCACACCGCTTCTCCATGCTCACATTCAGCACAGGAGTGCCACAGGGTGTGTGCTGACTCTGTTCTTGTGCTCTGTACATATGGCTGTGGCTCAGGTGGTACAGCGGGTCGTCCAGTGATCGAAGGTTGGTGGTTCGATTCCCGCTCTCGCCTAGTCATGTGCTGCATGCCGAAGTTTCCTTGGGCAAGATTCTGAACCCCGAATTGCCTACCAGTGACTGTTCCACTGGTGTATGAATGTATACTGACTGATGTTGTAGGTTGATTAGCAACCTGCACATTAGTGTGGTGAATGTCTGGGTGAATGGGAGCAATTGTTGTAAAAGCGCTTTGAGTACTGTGATGAGTAGAAAAGCGCTATATAAAAGCAAGTCCATTTACCAGTCCATTTATGACTATCTACCATTTCACAAGAATACATAGTGAAATTGCAGATGACATGACTGTGATGAGGCACATCACTAAATCATGAGTCTGCATGACTGTGATGGGGCACATCACTAAATCATGAGTCTGCATACAGAAGAGTGGTACAAAGGCTCATAGACTGGTGTGCCGGTCAACATTCTCACTCTCAAGATCAGAAAGACGGAGGGAATGATTATGTTATAGGTTTTTGACTTCCCTCTGACACCTTTCATTCAAATATTTTTGCTGCATATGTATTTATGTGTGCATTTGTTTTGGTGAATGAAAAATGATTAATTCAACAGAGAGGTGGTGGAGATGATGTCCACCTTCCATTCCTGGGCACACACCTGACAGATGACCTCTCATGGATAATGAACAACACAGCACTGGTTCAGAAGGCACAGAAGCAGCTGTCCTTCTGAGAATGCAAGTAAAGCTTTGTAAACATGTCCTGGTCCAAGTCCAACACCGGCATTTTCATTCATGTCAACTGACAAACTGTTACACCCGGCTTGTCTAGGGTGCCCGAGTGATATATGAAGGAAGATATAGGACTTGTCACAAATCAGTAGTGTGAACCCGAGCAGCAGGAACCGAAGACGAGGCAATGGGCCCCACAGGAACCGGAGACGGGCAATGGCCCCACAGGAACTGGAGAGAGGGAAGCGGCTCGGGGCCTCCCTCGGCCAGGAGTGGGAAGTGGCACGGGGCCTCTCCTCAGCAGGGAGTAAGTGGCGGCTCGGGGCCCCTCCCCAGCAGAGAGGAGGGCGGGCACGGGGCCTTCCTTGGCAGGGAGTGAGGCGGCTCGGGGCCTCTCCTGGGCAGGGACTGAGGCGGCACAGGGCCCCTCCCCTCAGCGGGGATGAGGTGGTGTCGACCTGCTCAGGGACAGTGGCAGCGTCGACCCGCTCAAAAAGTGAAGCTGCATCAGGTCCCTCCACACTGCGGGCAGGTGGCACAGGGCCCCTCCAGCGCCACAAGGTGAGGTGGCACAGCGCTTCTCAGGAAACGGGAGTAGGGGAGCCTTCTTGTCTTCTTGAGCCGTGCCTTCGGCGACCAGCCCTTTGTGGCGGCAGGCTCAGCGGCTAACGGGGAACCAGGACAGGTGGGCAGTCAGGGAAGCGTTTCGGGGAACCGGGCAGGTTAGTCTGGGGGGCGTTCAGGATTCAAAAAAAATATCTGGGGGGTCTACAGGGGGCAAGGAGAGGCTACTGGGTCGGGGGCGCCCTGCTGGGTTCTGCATTGGCCGGTTCATTCTGTCACAAATCAGAAGTGTGAACCCAAGTAGCAGGCACGGACAGGTTGGTGAAATTAATAATGATTTAATGCCAAACAAGAATAAAATTACAAAAAAAACCTTAATAGCTGTAACAGGAGGGAAACAAGGGAAGGAGAACATAAAACTAAACTAACCCAAGGGCAGACCCGAAAGGCCGAAATAAACTAATAAACAATAAACTAAAACACGGGGAGAGAAGACTCACAGGAGGTCCAGAGAATTGTCCAGAATCTGACGGGTGGCAAGATGGACTAAACAGGCTGAGCCGAGGGAGAATGTGGCGAGGGCAGGGAACAGTTAACAGTCCAAGGGGAAATAGAGTCCAGTAAACGGCATGCAGGAAACGGGGAACGAGTGCAGGGTTTGGCGGAGTGCGTCGTGGTCTAGGCAGATGAAACATGGAGCAATGAACCGCAGTGAACTGTGCAGAGAGGCCAGCTTAATGCTGCAGTGATTGTTCATTCCTACCAGCTGTGCTCTCCGCACAGCCATTAATTGTTTGGCTGATTGAGTCATCGCAGCGGAGCAGGAGGAGCATGACAGAAACTAAACAGGAATTGGAGTGACGAGCTGGGATTTATTTTTACAGCAGAGTGTACATGGATATAACAAAGGAAGAGGGAGTTAAAATGTAAAGGGGGAGGGAACAGATGCCAAAAGAGAAAAAAAGATTCAACATACCAAGAGCGAACTGGCTTAAGCAGTTGTTGAACAAATTCATTTACATATATTTACACCAATTTAACTTAACCCACGAATACTACGGCGTAGCACCCTATCTAAACTAACAATCAAATCAGTGACTGAAAGTTCCACAGGTTCCGCAATTCCACACAACACAATGCAACACCTGGGCATGGCTCGGCTTCAACACATGAGCTGCCAACGCTGAACTGATGACAGAGCTTTTTGACAGTTTCCCTTCGGCAGCAGGGTAGGAGAGTCCTCTTGTCCTAGGCCAATCCGGAGGTCAGGACAGATGCAAGGAGTCCAACGGACAGATGGAGGTGAGGTGAGGAGTGGTCCAGGCAGAGCACCAGGTGGAGTTCGGAGCCGGCCGAACCTGAGTCAGGAGGGACGGGGACCGACAGACTGAGGAGGGAACCAGGGAGGACTCAGAACTGGCAACGAACCAGGACGGAAGATTGAATGGCAGGCTGGGCAGGAGTGGTCCGGCAGCGGAACCTCTGGAAGAGGAGAGCAGAGAGAAACGTTAGTGACACGTCTACGTACTCGGACAAACAAACTAACGCGGCTAGACAGAACTGACAGTGTGGTCAAGTTCAACAATCTGGCGGAGTGTTGGAGGATGAACCGGGTTTTATTGCCAAGGAGGGTGATTACTGGAATCAGGACAGCTGCCAGAGAGCTGGAACGGAGGTGATTGCGGAGTGGATGCAGCTGAGGTTGAGTGCCACCTGGTGCAGAGCTGGACCTGAGAGGGAGCGAGAGGCGGAGAGAGGAGGAGGAGGAAAGGTGGGGTAAAAGGTTAAGGGATGCCAGGTTGGAAAAGGAGTGAGGAGGAGGCCCTGACAGTAACAGCCTATGGAACACAAGCTTAAAAAGCTTAAAAAGCCTACACTTGACCCAGATGCTTTAGCCAACTATAGACCTATATCCAACCTCCATTTCTCTCTAAAAATCCTTGAGAGAACTGTTGCAAATCAAATTAATGTTAACATATAAAGAAAGGAATAGCTTTGTTTGAAGAGTTTCAGTCAGGCTTCAGAGTGCATCATAGCACAGAAACAGCTCTCCTGAACGTTACTAATGACCTTCTTATTGCATCAGATAGTGGACTGGTCTCTATACTTGTTTTGCTGGACCTTAGCATTTGACACCATTGACCACAAATTTTTTATTGCAGCGACTAGAACACGTGTCAAACTCAAGGCCCTGCGAGCCATATACAAGCCCGTAATACAATTATTATAATTTTTAAGATTGATTTATTATTTTGTTATTAATGGCCTGACGATATAAAAGCGCTGTAACACACAACTACAGATCCCATAATGCAACGCAAACAGCTGCCTTGCCAAAATGATGAATAGAATAGAATCACATTATATATATATACTTTATATATATATTATTATAGGTTAGCTGGGAACATTTCCACGTCATTTAGTCAAGCGTCTCTTTATTGTTTGCAATCCTATTGTATCGACAAAGCTAGCCCTTAACAACGGCAAAAAGAAAAGTTGATTCTGAAAACAGCCTTTAAAAACCGATGGGAGGCTGAGTTTATGTATGTTGACATTGCCGGTAAACCTGTGTGTCTTATTTGTGGAGCTAATGTGGTTGTAATTAAGGAATTTAATCTAAGATGGCGCTTTGAATTGTAATTACTGCTATATAAATAGAATAGAAATGAATCACAGATGGGGATGACAGGGTACAGAGAATTGATTCAGAGCTTTGTGGACTGGTGCCATTAGGACTGCTTCCAGATCAGTGCTGGAAATACCAAAGAACTGGTGGTGGACTTCTGCAGGTCCAAACCCACTCAGGCAACACCTGTGGCCAACCCAAGGAATGGACATTGAGATGATAACATCTCATTTGCACCTGTTTTTTCACCTCTGAACATGGTCAGACAAATCCGCCTGGTGGGCCCATCACTCAGTGGGCTGGAAACTGGGGTTGGGGTGCTATACATCATTGATTTTGATGTTTCGGGGAAGAATGAGTTAAAAATAAAAATATGTGTATAGCACCCAACCCCAGTTTAGTAAGCTCAAATCTAATGAAGGGCCAGAGTTCTACCCTCATCAAAATCAAGACCCTTCCATGTAAATTTTGTGAGCCACAAAACATAGCATTTATGTATACAAACGTGAGATAGCCCATAATCCTGACCTTAATTACATTTACTTCAAAACATATTTGAGAACACCACCAAGCATAATATATACATTCTTTATTTTCGTAAACAGTGTTTTAAAACACATATACTGTAATGCATTGACAATGTAACATTTAGCCAACAAGGTACAGATTCCTTAGCTGCTCAATCAAAGAGCAACGCATTGAAAAGGGTTGAAAAAAAAGAGGAGACTCCAAGGCACTCTCTAAAAAATATTATGATTTAAAAAGCTGTAGCAAGGGAGACTATTGATAAACAACCAGCCCATCCACATACTTTTATAACTAGAAGACAAATTAAAGGACGACTTTTTGAAATACAGGCAAAGTATCAAATAAGAAAGATTAGGAAATTCCAGAGAGACACTGCAGACTTCAATGATGGCAGGGTCTACAACTGGAGCAAGAAAACACCAAGACACACTAATAAAGGATTTACACCAAGAACCCCGACCCAGAACGGTTTCCTTTAACTTCACGAGCAGCGAGGATGAGGACAACAGCAGAAACACAACTCCACAGATTTCACAGAAAGTTTTTTAGGGTCCCAACAAAACCCACTCAAACAGAAACACAGTAGAAAGAGGACGGAGACATGGCGGGACATAAGCTGGGGAGAGGAGAACACGAAGGGGAGAAAGAAACCAAGAACCAAGATACAACACGGAGCAAAACCAAGTTTGGCCTGTGAT
The DNA here is from genome assembly GCF_021347895.1 of Acanthochromis polyacanthus. Taxonomy (NCBI): domain Eukaryota; kingdom Metazoa; phylum Chordata; class Actinopteri; family Pomacentridae; genus Acanthochromis; species Acanthochromis polyacanthus. Next base: position 6,056,425 of record NC_067132.1, on the reverse strand, counting down.
TAACATATCGGATAAACCTTTGTCTGAGGACAGTATCCAGCTTCTTTCTAAAGGACTCTCCTTTTCGCCAACCTACTCTGCAAAAGAATTTGACACTAAATTGACCTGTTCCGGTTCTACAGGACCCTCCACCTCAAGGCCTGGTACCAGCTTCAACCTACACCATCTTCTAGCACCGCAGACTCAGGTCAGATGGTCTCTTTTAACCAAAGACCACAACTTTAAACCGAGATCTACCTTTTGTCCATTGGTTCAAAGTGCCACATTAAACACCTTTGCTAAAAAAGTAAATTTGACATTGAGAACTTATTTAAAAGCAAAAAGCCAAAGTGTGGCAACCTTTCAAACAGAGACAAATGTGCTTTGAAATCATTGTCTAATGATGATGAAATTGTCATCAAAAGTGCAGACAAAGGGGGTGCTATAGTTGTTTTGGGACGGGATTCATATGTCAAGAGGCCCACAGACAACTGGACAACAATGAATTTTATCAACCTTTGACCCATAATCCCACAGAAATCTGAAAGCTGAATTATATACTATTCTCCTTGAAGCCTGAGAAAATGGCCTGGACTTCTGATTTAGAAATGAAATTTTTATACAATGAAAATCAAGAATGGCCTCATTTTAAAATGCTGCCTAAAATTCACAAAATCTCTTATCAATCCCCCTGGGAGACCTGTAATGACCAGCCTCACTGAGTCAGTCTCCAAGTATGTTGACTATTTCATCAAACCTTTTTTGCTATCACTTCCTGCCTACATCCAGGATACCAACAAGATGTACTGAGCAAAATTAAACAACTGCACAGCATTGGTACTGAGGCCTTTTTGGCTACCTTGGATGTAGAATCACTCTACACCACAATAGAGCATTCCAAGGCTTGGCAGCACTAAAACATTATTTAAACACTCGGTCAGAATCTGAAGCACCACCCAGTGAATTTTACTGGCATTAACAGTTTGTTTTGGTCTGGCACAGAAGTAGATTTATTGGAATTTCACGCCTTCTTAAACAATACTAACCCTAACATCAAGTTGTCTCTGGAGTATAGTAAAGACAGTATCCATTTTTGGGATCTTACTATCCATAAAGACACTCAAGGGGCATTACATACATCTATTTTTTAGGAAACCTACAGACAGAAACACGATTCCTACATGCCAATAGTGTCCATCCACAATGGCTGAAAGAAAATGTGCCCTATGGACAGTTCAAGCGAGTGAGGCGAATTTGTGACCAGGAGGAGGATTTTAAAATCAAAGCAGAGGAAATGATGTGCGCTTCAAGGACAGAGGATATAAACATGCCACACTACAACAGAGCAAAAAACCTAGACAGACACATCCTATTGGAGAGAAATCCCCCCAAACAAACAAAGAGAGACCAGTTTTTTGTCACTAAATACAATACTGAAGCAGAAAACATCAAAAGATAAATAAAAACTGGGCCATAATTCAGAGTGATGCACAACTCAATAACATTTTCCCACAGCCTCCACTTGTCAGTTTCAGAAGATGCCCAACCCTACAAGATAAACTGGTACACAGTCACCTCAAACCCAACAACCCAACTACATGGCTGGGATATAAACCAAAAGGATCTTTTAAATGTAATAACTGTAACCACTGTGCGAATGTGAACATCCATCCATCCATTTCTTATACACCGCTTTATCCTCATTAGGGTTGCAGGGGGTGCTGAGCCTATCGAATGTAAACAGACAAAGATATTTTTGGACTCAACATCACAAAAGGAATACAAAATCAATTACTTTATCAACTGCAAGACCACTTTTGTTATAACATGCTGGAATGCTCCATTTGCAAAGTTTTTTACATTGGTTAGAACAAAAAAACGGCTACAGGACAGACTTGCAGAACACAAATATGCAATACGAACTGGAAACATCAACTACCCCATGGCCAAACATTATCTGGAATTTCATAACAGCAACTCATCTTCATTACAAATTACAGGCATCGACCACATCTCACTGACCATCCAGAAGAGGTGATAGACAAAGAAAAACTGAACCAAAAGGAGACATTCTGGATTGACAAACTAAAAGCCACCACATTTCCTGGACTAAATGAAGAACAAGATTATACTGTGTTCTTGTAGAGGAAGTTGTTGTCTAAACACTGAGTTAAAGTCTCCTAACGTACAGACTACTTTGTGAAAATGTTGTTAACCAGATTTCTGAATGTGTTTTTTTTTTTTTTTTTTTTTTTTTTTTTTAACCATGCAGGTGTTTTTTGGAGATGGGAAACTTTTTTTTTTTTTTGTGGTATGAATAACACCCGGCTGAATCCCAAACCACCCCTACACACTATCCCTACACACAGAGCGGCCCAAGGCATAAGCGAGTTAAGCCCACCACCACCAGGGGCCCCCCAGAGTCCTTAATAAAAAGCAAGTGTAATTGTAAAAAATTTAGAAAAAAAAAACAAAACAATGAATAACCATTGTTCCGGGTTGTACAACAATAATTTGGTATAATTTTTCTAATGCCAGCTAGGTTGCCAAGTATGTCAACCTTCGATGGTATCAATAAGTGGACCTAGATACTCCTGCGGCAGAATACCTTAGCAGCTGCCGCCAAGTTTCAGTGACAGTTAGAGTGCAGTGTCATTGCTCAATGGCGGACAGAGCAAACAGAAATGTTGCTGTCCAAGAAAATGTACCTCTCAGGGGGCACAAAAAAGAAAGAGAAAACGGTTGGAGGAGCAGGAAAAGAAAAACAAGAATAAAGGTAGGTTGTATTGACTTTTTTGTTTTGATAAATGTTGTGAGCATTGCAAGTTTAGGGCTCAGTCTGAGTCTTGTTTGCCACGGTGCCTTTTTCTCCTCCGGTTGGATATTTGGTAATTGCAATTACATTTTCTAACCTTTAATATATAACAAATCCCTTCACTTAACCCAAAATGATCTAAATCCTCGACTCTAAACATAACCGGAATTAAAACCCATTAAGGTTCAGCGGCCCGCGGGTGGGCCGTTTTGATATTTACATAAGCATTTTTCCGAAATAGAACGACACTGCCAATTCGATGATAGAAACATTATACACCGATGGAAAGCTTAATTCTCAACGAATCCGCCGGTATAAACCACTTTCAGATGTGATTACCACAGCGGGTAATATAACCACATTGTCCAACAAACAACGAATATCCATCCATCCGTTCTCTATACACGGCTTTAACGTACACAGCGCGACTCACATTTGCGGTTCATTATTACACACAGATGAAAAGAGAAAGAGAACAGAAAAAGCAAAAAGAAAGCAACGATTTTAGTGTTCTAGAGAACTTGTTTTTTTATGTATGTTATAAAATCATATAACATGTCATGTGCCTTTTCAAATATGAAAATATGTTTTTCTGGCATGCCAATCTATACTTTTATACTCTGTTTTACAATCATGTGTAATAAAAAGTAAGCTAAGCAACCTTACAGGTAATTTCTGTTAAAAGATAAAGGAAACTTTTAAAAAAACATCTAAAATGAACTTCCAACATCAACATAGTCAGTAATGATCAAAGAACTTGATTACATTACTTGAGTAAAGTAAATTGGGTCAAATTACCCCAATAAATGAAAAGTAATTCAGTGAAGTGAAAGTAAAGAAGCATTTGCTGTAAAGTAAAAAGCATAAAAACTGCTGAAATACATGCTATGAATTAATAATTTTGGGGCTTAAAATTACTCCAGCATGATTTCCTGCATGGTAACACAAACTGGGTTTATTGAGAAAATTATAAACAACACTTGACATTGACTGTGGTCACAACAGGCCACAAAGCACTTAAGCCTACATTTTAATGATAATATAGCATTCAATTTATCACATGTAGGCCTACTTTCTCTATCAAACAAAAACACTTTCAAGTCTATTTGTATTTATTTTTAGACATACAGTTTAAAAAAAATAGTTGCATTACCTTCAGTCAAGCTCATTCATCACAAATTGTTTCAAACTCTTATTGTTCATTGGCTTGCAGTACATTTCTTAATCCACTCGTTGGCACCAATTAGTCAAACTGACACTGCGTGATACATGAATGATACAATGAGGGAAAAGTGTGACACACATGATGAGGTCTCATCTACCCATCACTACTTGACCAGCGATACGATTTGACAGTGACTGCAAAAATGGCTCCCGTAAAACATTTAGGCATGAACAAAACCCGTTCTTATGAACAAGACAAATGATTTCAACGGAATATAAAGTTCCCTAGTTTCTTTTGATAAAATGATTTATAGAGTGCCCGAATTATTATCATTCAATGGCAAAACAAATTTTGTGTTCAAATTCTAGTCTGTGTTCAAAAAGGTAACAGTTTTGAAAACAGAACTAACTCCTTCAGAAAACCAGTTGTTACCCAGAGTTGAAGTTTTCTTTCACATTTTTAAGTAAAATGAAGGTCATGACATAACCTTTTTATTATAAATACAAATGAAGTGGGAATTTGGTACCCAACATGTAGTTGTCACCACTTGATTCCAGATTCAAGTCCTTTGTCATCTTTTCAAATTTGTAAAAAGAACTGATGTGGCATTTTGGAATGGCTTGTGGAAATCTGACCAGAATATAATAGACTGGACTAGTTGACATGTTTTGATCGCAAGGACAAGTGGGTTTATATTTGTCATATTTTCTCCCTATCACTAATTTTAGAAAAGAAACATGAAAATTTTATTTAATTTAGTTTTTGGAAATGGCTACAAATACAACAAAATGTGCTCCAAATTGTGCCAGAATGCCCCATTTTGCATCTTGATTTCAAAATTTTTCCGGGGGGGCATGCCCCTGGACTCCCCTAGTTGCTTCACACCTCCAGTGCAACCTACCACCTCACAGCCATTTCAACCAAGGGGAAACACTGTTGACATATATTCAGAATTTGCACTGAAGTCGTTTGTGGGGGGCCCTCAAAGGTAAATTTCGCTTAGGGCCCACTAAAGGCTTGGGGCCGGCCCTGCCTACACACTTCCCCTCCGTTTGCGCGTTCCCGTGGAGGGTCCTCCATATTAAGGACCGTCTCAAACTGCGTAGTGTGGAGGGGGAGTGGACTGTTCAGCCCTTAAATAGCGAGTCTGCATCGATGCTCACTCTGGACATCTTTTTCAGGAAGTGCAACGTCGAAGTGGAGGAGGAAACAAACATATCAATGTAAGTTCCACATGCGTCCATTTATTTCTCCCACGCCTTTCTCACACTGACAGAACATCATCAAAGAGTGGTGTAAAAGATAAATCAAAAGAAACAAATCTTCTTCTCTGCTGACGTTTTGATTTAATTGTGCACTCCCTGACACCTTAAAATTTGAACACAACTGACAGAATCATTTATTCATTCATTCATTTGTTGGATTTGAAATGCCAGATAATAGGATTGGAAACATGTGAGTGAAAAAAAAGTGGGTTGCTTTCGTCTTCTGGAAAGCAGCAGCGATCCTTGTTAGTTGCAACCTGTGCCACAGCGCTACAGCCATGCACAGTAGGCGTCTTTTGTGTTACCATGGCAATGACGTCTTCCGTTTTCCGGTGAGGCGACAGAGCGTCCCATTCCTGACGATCATATTTATACCTTCCCCCTTCAATAATAGGTGCCCTCCACAGCTGCGAGTGTGACTTCTTTTGGAGTGACACTCGGTAGTGGAGGGGAGTGTGTAGGGGGCGGTTTGGGATTCAGCCAACATCTGCTGGTGAGTCTGCTGGTTGACACTACCTGCAGACTTTGCCTCTAAGTCCATGTAGCAGGTTCTAATTGGTTGAGCATCCCTTTAAAAGGGCCTATTGCAGCCTGACATCTGTTTGCATGACTTCCTGATGAAGGCTTGATGCCGAAATGCGTAGAAGTTTTGTAGGCCTATATGACCATGCCGTTTAAATAAAGGCTTTTAAAATCATAATATTTTTTTAGAGAGTGCCTTGGAGTCTCCTCTTTTTTTTTTTTTCAAGGATTTTCGAATCCCCCATCCAAAGAGCACCTCAAACTAACTCTGCCGAGTCCAGGTAGCGCTCCTTTTCTTTGTCTCCACATTGAAAGGGTCTTGGAAAATGTTGCTAACAATAGAGGATTGCTTTTTATTTCAACTTCACCTGCTACAAATGTTAGATGTTCCCCCACACTATCAAAGGCAGATGTACTACTGCATGTGCCTCCAAAGTGCTTCAGGACATGAGAGGAAATGGCAAAGGCACTTGTCTGTATACTAATCAAATTCTGGTGATTTATATTCCTGCTTGTAGCTTGGGGGATTTTTTCCTAGATTAGAAAGTAAAAGAAAACATGATTGTGCCTCCACACCTGATTTGCTGAAGACTTTAACTCTTAATCAAATCCTGCATCACCTGATGCAGCATCTCTAGCACGCTCCAAGTATTAATCCCCTTATACAGAGGGATGGCAGAATATCATGGGAGGATATTGGAAAAATAATTTCTTGCTTGGTTATTCATTGCAGAATTCATTAAAATCCAATTTTGTGGAAATTGAAATAAACAGCCATTTGCTGTGATAGACTGACATGCTGCACCAGCAAATATGAGAACACTAGAGGGGTGGGGGGTAAAGGGGGCAGGTTGATGGGTATTGAGGAAGGGCGTGGGTGGGTGATTTGGAATATATTAACAAAAGAAAAAAGAGAAAGGAAGGGAGGAACAGAAAGAGTGATACAAAGATAATCAAATATTTTCTGCTTGTTTTGCATTTCATAAAGCAGCAGCTACCCACAACATCCCATGCAATGCATTCTAGGATAGGTTACAAAGCTTTTTTGGTTAGACTCAGTTCATCGTCAAGATGTTCCTCTTGCTCTCTGCCTCATATAGAAAGTAACACCAGCAGATACCTGTTTCCACTAATCCTTCATGCTAGTGACCACTTCCTCACATTAGCTGCTGTACCCGCTCCTAATTGCAGTAACAGTGGAACTGCAATAGCTCATTAGCATGCAGCACCATGCTTAAGAATAAATGCAGAGAAACACACAACGCTGCTGTGATTAAGCCAGAATGGTTGTTTCGTGACAAAAATGCACAACCTTGCAATTAAATCAAAGAGGTTGGCTCTACTTGTCAAAGATTAGTATTTCCACTGATATGCAGCAGCGAAGCAGAAAGCAGCTCCAGTCATTTCGAATCTAAAGTGTCTGATGCTCATGCAGGTACTCTTCATCAGAAAATCTGATCATTTCCATGATAAACTAATGTGAGTATGAAGTGTTCCCACATATTTTTGTACTTCACAATCAGAAATGTTTTCTTTACAGCATCAGAAAGGAGAAGCTTACACAAAAGGCTGCATGGCCTCTTACCACATCTACTCAATGAATCTCTTTACCAAGGTTATGTTATGAAGAATTAATCTCTATCATTGAAAACACAAATTAAGTTTAATGTCAGATTGTCCAGGCTGTTTAAGTCACTACTATCAGGTCATCCATCTCTGGTGTTTTTACAATGTAATAAGAAGCTGATATCAGCAATTCAGTTCAATTCAGTTTTATTCTGTCATGCCTCCACCTTAGCTGCCAGGTAGTAGCAGATTCTCCTCCGTTTTATCTCTTGTAGATTTTTCAGTTTGTCCTGTCTGCAGTGTTATACCTTCTCAATTTGAAAAATTGCAGCGGGCAAAAGCCAATATATCTTCAAATGTATGACTCCTTTTGTTCATTGTTTTAAGTAGTAGTTTTTCATCATCTCTCTCTCCCTCTCCTAGGTGAAGTGCTGCCAGTCAACAAAGGAGCAGGTGGGAGAGATCACCACATTACCTCCTCTTTCCATAAAAGCCAGAATGCTGCTTACTCCAGTTAGTATTGGCCCTGGTTCTGTCTAGCTCCTTTTGTTATGCTCCATGGTCACTAGTTCTGTTTCTGTTCCGTTTGGATTTACTGCCTTGCCCGCCCTTTCCTACCTGGATCTCCCCAGATCACCAAAGACTTTAGTCAACCACATGGCACAGCCAAGATGTTAACCTCTGTTCATCCTCACGCCAAACCCCTGCAGCACCTGTTGGACTGTGATCATCACCAGACCACACGCCACCTCACCTGCTTCTGATACCCCCGTCACCAATTCTCAAGTGTCCCTACCTGAATGCTTCCTGCCTAATTCATGAAACAATTAATTTAGCTTGTTCTAGCTGTTTCAAAAAAAGGTGGTCTGTTGCCTGATTATTATAATCGAAACTAAAAAGAAAGAGGTTGTGGCAAATGACCTTAATAATTACTTTACATACTGCCACCTTTTAACCTAATGTAATAATAATATAATGAATTAGATTTTATATAGCGCTTTTCTGGGCACTCAAAGTGCTTCACAATGGATCCATTATTCATTCACTCACACTTTTCTCACTCTGGTGGTGGGAAGCTACATTTGTAGCCACAGCTACCTGGGGCAGACTGACAGAAGCGTGGCTGCCAATCCACACCTACGGCCCCTCCAATCACCACCAACATTCACACGCATCCATACACCAGTGTGAGAGCAGTTACTGGAGGCAAGGCGGGTAAAGTGGCTTGCCCAAGCACACAACTAGGCGAGAGCGGGAATTGAACCACCAACCCTTCAATCATGGGACGACCCGCTCTACCACCTGAGCCAAAGCTGGGGAACAATTGTCTGTATAAGGAGCCCGATCTCACGAGGATTCGTGAAACTGTCACGTAAGTTTTAGTTTCGGTTTCGTGCGCACCAACACGATTTCGTCATGTTTTTCGTGCCGCTCACCACGAAATGCGCACCAATGTATTTTAAACGGCGGACTTTTCGTGCCACTCAGAACGTATTTCAAAAGAATGTGTATATTATATTTTTAATGTAAAACCGTGGCGAATCCAACGCTATATTTTGCATGACATCGTCCCTAAACATAACCCTAACCATAACCCTAACCATAACCTAACCATAACCTAACCATAAGCTGGTGGTACACTTACCAATTTGCATAGGAATTTCAAGAATGTCCGGCGGCCGGCGGCCGCAAACGCGATCACACAAGCAGTATACGCCGATGGACAGCTTAGATCGTCATGAATCCGCCGCTATAAACCACTTTCAGATGTGATTACCACAGCGAAAAACATTTCGTGGTGAGCGGCACGAAAAAACATGACGAAATCGTGTTGGTGCGCACGAAACCGAAACTAAAACTTACGTGACAGTTTCACGAATCCCCGTGAGACCGGGTTGGTATAAGATGGGGAAGAAGGGGGAAGAGGGGGAAGAAAAAAGGGGGAAAAGAACTCTGGCGTGAGTTTGAATCCCGCTCAGAACCATATGGATAATAATTGCAATTTGTGTTCAGGTATCGAATTCCAAGTTCTCTCAATGACTTAAAAATTTAAACACTCATAACTTGGTTATTCTTACAACTACAACTAACAATGTAGAACTATAATAAAGAATGTAGGTGATTTAATTGTTGTAATGTACCTAAAGTCATCCAAACGCTATCTGTATTATGTAGTCAGATTTACATTTGTTGTTGACATTATGACATTTAATGCCATTAAAGTTTCAACAAAGAAGAGAGATGATACACCATTGTATGCAACTAGATGTATTTGAAACTAGATATCACTGAAATTTCACATAACTGGACATATTTTACAACTATTTTACAACAAATAAAACAACAACAACAAAAACAATGTTACAAAAACTTACAATAATGATACATTCTGGGAAATAAAACTGCTAACACTCAAAGAAACATTAACATATGCACATTATTAAAGGAAAAAAGGAAGAAAACTTAAGGATTTGTGAAGGTTTACCTAACTATACCTTTACAAATCCTGAAGTATTCTTCCTTTCCATCAACAATCCTCAGAGGCAAACAACAACAGAATGATTAGAGGTTCGGTGGCTTTATTTTCTGCCTCATCATGTTCAATCACTGTTCCTTGCTTACATTCTCAGAATTTTGCAATATATTTTGCCCTTATACTGACTATGGCCAGTCTCTTGTGTGCGAAACTGTCCGCACTTCCCACAAGTATTTGAAGGTCAAATTTACCACAGATGAAGTGTGTGCTGGACTCGACACATTACTGGTGGATGAATGCGAGCTCTGGCCAGTGGCGGTGGATGAAGCACCAGGAGCAAGAGGAACCTGTGATGTCACAGGAGGCACAATAGTCAACATTTGCAGAGTGCATGTACATGCAACTCAAGTTCTGTCTTCGGTGTGAATCAGTTAACACATTTAAACAATTGATGGATGTAAAGCATAATTCACTGGTGAATTTAAAAGCACAATATTAGCAGCCTGTGGGCCTGGTTAGTAGCAGTTAGTGGCTGTTGCATAACTATTTAATCAAATATTTTCAAAAAAATATTGCGTTAGTGTGCTGTAATTAGTTCGACCTTCGATTACCTAGACCTGTGCTTTCCCGACTTATACTCGTCAAAATGTGTGCCGTGTATTCGCTCTAATTACTGGTGATTAAGTATTTCTCAGTTTTTCAGACATAAATAAATGTGTTCTGCATGAATACATAAAACTGCAAGGGATCTTAAGCAATTAGTTGAAGAAGATAGTAAATGAACATCAAAATGTGTCATTATTTAAAGTACTGGGCTAAAAAATATAATTAAAAACACACCCAACACACACAATTCATTGCTGGTCAGTAAAATTTCTTCTCAAGACTGGTGAAACTAGCAGCTGGTCTTATCTCACTTTTCTACGACAATATAACCATACGTAAGTAGACTGCACGACTGTGTGGAGTCACCTTAATGACTCGACGGTGCCTAAAAACACATAGGGAAAAAAACCATATGAAATTGCTCACGGTTTTCAGTGAAAAAAGTTCAGAAACACATTCATCTACAACTGCAGCTTTTAAATGTAAATTCTATTACCTTCTGAGTATGAAATCTGCACGAGCATCTCTGCGGCTCTGTCAGGAGGGTCCTCTGGCCCCTAAGTTGCAGGGGACACTTTTCCATCTGTAACCATGAATATGGTTACAGATGGAAAAGGAATATGGCAGACTTGTCATGCTGGTTGCTCTCTGACTATACCTTGACAAAAGTATGTAAGGAGTTGTTGTGTCAGGGATTTGTGGTCTCTCATCTTACCTTATGATAGAGGTCGTGCCATTTTTTTTTTGCCTGGAGGCAGACCTGTTCCCAGCAGTTGATGGCCAGACTCCTGTGGTCGAAAATGACCTCAGCTGAGATAGCCACTCTCTGTCATCCATGGCCTTGTGTGTCTTTTTTGAAGCCATTTTCTGAAATAACAGAGCTATAAGGCAAAATATCAAGCAATCAAAAATGTGTGATATGCAGCAATGGCCAAATGAGGCTAATGTATTACCTCTGCAGCCTACAGTTTCATAAGTAAACAATACTTAATATGCTACAGCAATCATGGAAAGCTCTATATAGCTCCTCTTTATATCTCCTATATCCTGACTGTATCCTTGCTGTATCTGTGTTGTATCTACTCTCAGATGTACATTGCTTTGGATAAAAGCGTCTGCACAGTAGAATTAAGGGACACTGCTGGAGGAGTCCCAACTCAGACACACTTAATTGTAGGAGACCTACGTAAGATAATTTAATTATCTGCACTCGTTTTATGGGGCACCACCTTAGATTATTGCAAGGAATTATTAATTTAGGCAGGATCACAAAGAAATCCCAGTCACAATACAATAGATCAGTCTCATATCAAAAGTCTAGAATTCTTGGTTAAATGGACCCACAGGTCTCACAAGGAAACACACAAGGCTTAATTTGGTCTAAGATTAAGCATTTATTTGCTATTATATGGAATAACAGCAGTGAAATCTCTATACAGTGGCATGTGATGTATTTGTGTGTGTATGCGTGACTACGGGTGTGTGTGTGTACGTGCGTGTGTCTGTGGAATGTGTGTGCGTGTGTGTGAGAGATGGAGAGTGTGTCTGATTATGGTGAGGAGAAGCCAGATAGCTAACCTCACTAGGTAAATGGTAATTTGGACTAAAAAAAATAATGATTTGTAAAAGAATAAACGGGCGGATTTAATTAATCAAGTGGTTAGTACATCACCCAGATCAGGCAGATAACTTTCAGCTGGTCTTACTATCCGTGAACCGTCATGAGCTGGGACTGTGCGAGCTGGTGACGCTTTACCATGCCTCTGGACTTTGTTGGTTCCGGAGTGTAGTTTGGTCGTTTGGCAGAGCTTCGATGTCCTGCCGTAAGTTGATCGGTTCAGTTGAAGGAGATCTGATACAGCAGATTTCCAGTGTGGTCAGCTGAAGGAGTCGGTGTCCGGTGATAATAAAGCCACTTAATTAAAATGATGATGGCTCTCAGGCTTTAGCCACGTAAAAGAAACGGAATGTTTGATGAAAAAGCCGCCAAAATTAAGAAAAATAAATGCTGGTTCTTAATTGGTTCTCTGTCAAAAATCACAAATAAAAGAATAAGTTTGGCTTAAAAGTGAGCAAAAATGTCTACTTAAGTTACAAAAATATTAAAAGATAAATGGCTAGCAAACTTTGAAACAAAGAAACTTCAGAAAATAGAAAGACTCACCTTTTAGATAAGGATATGAGAGATACTCCAGGCTGGAGTTCCCCAGAGAGACAGAATGAAGAAGAGAAGAGAGATACTCCGGAATGGAGTTTCCCCAACAGTGAGAGAAGGAAAGAGATGCGCCTTTTAGACAAGAATATAGTGGGAGACTTTAGCATAGGCTCCCCGGAGAGTGAAGGAAGGAAGAGACAGGGGCCGGGCGTTGTCCGGGTTATATCAGGCCAAGGGGGCCATGGGAGGACCTGAAGGCGGAGAGAAGCTTTGGCACGAATTCTCCACTCGAAATTTGATTCTTCCTTTGTTCCCAAGGACCAGGAGCAGAGAAGCAGAGAGGACAGATGGCCCAAAATGGATTAAAATATGTGATATTAAAATGACTAAGTGAACTGTCTTATCTCTCACCATAATCCAGGTTATCAAAAGTGGAATACATGTCAGATTATGCAGGTTACCAAGTATGGGAGTTATTTAATTCAATAACCTATATGTATTAATGTGTTCTAAATACTAAAACATATGTCACAGTGAAGATATGATAACATGTCATACATCTGATAATGAACAAACACAATTTTCATCCTTTCAACCTGAATAGGAAGAAGAAATTAGATTAATAATGGAATACTGTGGAAGGAATTGAATTAAACAGGCATTTTGATATCTGGACTTCTGTAAGGGATAGAATTGTCGTTTCTGGAAATGCTACAGACAAAGGACTTTCAGTAACTTTGGTAATCATGACAACACAAAATACATATCAGAAATATGAATTTTGGAGATGTTCTTGTTCCTTAAAGAAAGTGTCTATCTGTCTGTGTCCTTCAGCAGCAGTCATAAATTTTATGACCCCCGGAACCATGCAGAGATGTCTCTTGAGAGGGAGCAGTCCTGCAGAGAATGGAGGAGGGATTTTAGCCTGAAAGTTGATTAAACAAAACATTCATAGCATAAAATTGAGAATCCTTGTCCATCAGAAAGGTTCTTCCAGGTGTATAAATGTTCACAGGAGTTCCATCCTCAAGTGAAAGGTCTCTGTCTTTTTCCTGTGAATGAAGGCACACAAAGAAATACATGCGTATCCCCATGTCTCCAGGAACTGGGGGGAGAGAGTCCTTATCTGGGTTTGCCATCTCTCAGAATTCCAAAGGCTTTAGGGCTGGGTACCCTACATAATAAAGGGTGCAGGTGTAGGCAGCATGATAGACACTGAATCAGTGGAGAGGAAAGCAGTCAAGTTGTCGTAGTACTCAGAATGAAATTAGATTAATATTATTCACAATTACGATTCTGTCTTTCCACATTTAAATAGGGGCTGCACAGAGGTTGGTGGTTAGCGCTGTCGCCTCACAGCTACAAGATCCCTGGTTTGTGTCCTGGACTGGGCCTGGGATCTTCTGTGTGGAGTGTGAATGTGCTCCTTGTGTGTGTGTGGGGGGGGGTTAATTGGTGATTCTTAATTGTCCATAGGTGTGGATGTGAGTGTATTTGTCTCTCTAAGTAGCCCTGTGATAGACTGGTGACCTGTCTGGGGTGTCCACTGCTTTTACCCTAAATCAGCTTGGATCAACTCCAGAGCCCTCGCAACCCTAATAAAGATTAGATTGGCGTTGAGTCAAATCAGTCCATAAACCAAGATGAGTGAGCTTGGGATTCCCTCCTCCAGAGTGGTATAGCCAGCCTGACAGATGTAACAGATCTGACAAAAACACATGTCATCACATTTAGATGACGCCTTCTGAGGAAGACTGCAGATGCCAGTCAAACATGTCAAGGTAAAAACTTCCTAAAAAATCCCTATTGATTTGTCAGTTAAAAAGATGACAAAATGAACAAATCAACCTACTATTACGATTAAGCTTTGTATAGATGGATAGGATGACATCTGAAATGGACCTGATAGTAATAATAATAATTTAAAAACCCATGCTGTTAGAAAACAATCAATTAAAATCACTAGCTTTGGTAAATCTGACATTAGAGCACTTAAATTCTCTTTTCACACTCTGGCTTGTTACGCTGCAGTAACTGCGTGGAGACTAGAGGCTTCACGCTGCACAACCACAGAGAGGCTTAAGGACCATTGCTAACAGTAAAATGTAGGGTCTATCTTGTAAGAAGCTGTTTAAAAAGTTGGGAGTTTAGCCTGTGTGAAGTTTGAGTGATATAAACCAGTCACAAGAATGAAATCAACTCCTTTGTACAAGTGCAGTCGTATCTACTCATCTTAAGCATGTATACTACTTCCAAGCGCCCTGTGATATACTTACAACTGTCCAGGGTGTTCCCTGCCTTTCGCCCCAATTCAGCTAGGATAGACTCCAGCCCCCATGATCCTAATGTCAATTAAGCGGTGTATAGATAATGGATGGATGGATGGACTACTTCCAAGCATTCACAATATTGTTTTTGTACCCATACTAATAAAGTAGACAAAATATTAAATGTAAATAATAAATAAATATATATAAAGTAATATTATATACAAAGAAAATAATTTTACATAAATATAAAATATTAATATAATATAGATTAGTACACCACTTCATCAGTGACCTCAATGATAAGCAAAGTCATTTGTTAACTTTTGACAAAGTTAACAAAAATTTAAAATGTTGAAGCTTCATATTATAGAATGTATGGCAAAGACGCTGTACTGGATTGAATTAGATTTCACAAGTGTATTTTGGTCATGGAGTGTACATCTATGTCGAGCCATTTCAGCCATTCAGGCCGCTGAGTTCTTATGATAAACAATACAGTAAAGTGATGACTTTGGTCAAAAATATTTAAATTCTATTGATTTAGACTAGGGTAAAAAAAAAGGCAGATCTTCATATCCCCATCAGGTTGAACTGCAGCAGGTCCAGGAATTCCAATTTAATTGGCACAGTGTCAACAGCCTCCAGCTGTATTTCATGTGTGATGCTTATTCAGATTCAGATTCAGATTCAGAAAACTTTATTTGTCCCCAGGGGCAATTAAAAAAGGCCACATAGATCAGGCAGTGCAACAATGACATAATAAAGAAATAGGGATAGGCTAGGACGAGATGCTGTGAAGATCGCGCGATTCTGCGAGAGTGACGAAAATTCAACATGGCGGCCCCAGCTGCTACATTAGAAGTAAACAAATCGCCGTTTCTCGACTAATTTATATTAAAAAACAACCTAAGTAGCCTGCTCAAGATCGCAGAAGTAGTGCTAAAAGTGGAGGACCTCGAGAGATTTAGCGACGACTACTTCGTCCGGGGCACGATGGAAGAACCAAACTCCGCTCCGGTCATCCAGAACCCAAACCCAACAAGAGAAAGAAGGCCGACTCCACGACTGACACACAAGACCTGCAGACCACGGATATCCAGGTAAGTGTTCTCGAATCTATTAATAAAAAAACTCGATATCCTTGGTCTGCTTCACCAGGAGATTAAGGACCTGAAGGCAACCCTGAGTTCACTCACCAGCAGATAGAGGACCTGCAGAGAGACAACTCGGAACTCCAGTCCACGCTGACAGCTGTCAGTTCATAGGTGACTACACTTAAAAAGAAAACAAACCCTGAAGGAGACCCGTCCTTGACATTCAGGCGAGGAGTACGCAGGAAAACCTGATCTTCTCTGCATCGCTGAGTCCACACCGGATAACCCAGAATCCCTGGTTAAAAAACTTCATTGGTGTCATTGCTTAAAATCCCTGTGGATACGGTCAAAAACATCACTTTCCACTGCGTCCACCGGCTCGGACCCCGAGGAGGAAACCGCCCCTGTCCTATCATCGCAAAGTTCGAGCACTTCAACAGAAAGTGCTCGTAAGGAGCAAAGGACGGGAGCTGAAAGGTACGTCTTACGGAATGAATGACCAGTTTCCCAGAGAAATAACCGAGAGGCGCAAAGTTTTATACCCCATCATGAAAGAACACAGGCAGAAAGGTAAACGGGACTGCACTAGTTGTGGACAAACTATACATAGATGGGCAGCTATTTCGGGAATCTTCCATTACCCCTGGCTCTTCTAATAAAAATAATAATAAGACTTAAACACTTAGTATACCACATATTAATTTAGTTTAGAAAACGTAATAAAAAATAAATCAAAATCACATAAATGTAAATGTGTCACTCTCCCTATCTAAACTCCCACTGGGGAACCCCCTCCTCCACCTACTTTCTGTCTCTCCCTCTCTATATGTTTCCCTTACCCCTCTCACACACTCACCCCTGTCACTTTCACTTACACCCTATGTACCCCTCATGTTTTATTGTGCTTGTATGTTTATAATGTGTTTGTTGATAATTTTTCAGGCAATGTTGTGCTATTATATAATGTATATATAGATCCTGACTTGCTATGTACATCGCTCTCCAACACCCACAGCTCACAATAGCAACAAACAGCTCACAAGGACACACACAGACGATATTCCTATATTCCTACTTATTCAATGACTGAACTTCTCTCTTTATGTTCAAGTTAAATATTGTAGCCTGGAATGTTCATGGCATACGCTCACAAACAAAAAGAGTTAAAATTATGGATTATGTCTCCAAATTAAAGCAGATCTTTTGCTCTCCAAGATACGCATTTAGTAGAATCAGAAGAAAATCTCTATTAGATTCAAATACCGTATAATATCATTTTTTATCTGTTATAATAGCAGACATGAGGGACTCAGTAATGGACAGTAACGGACTCAGAGGGCAGATATATTATTATCCAGGCAACAATCTTTAATAAATTATATTCAATTGCAAATCTGTATGCCCCGAATAATGATGATCCAGCCTTCTTTAACGTGGTTTCTCCCACTTAGCAGACTTACCAACCATAATCGGTGGCGACTAAACATAGTATTAAACCCGTCACTAGATCAATCTAATAGTCCAATACATGCAAAACAACCACAATCAGCTAAAGTCATACAGGATTATATGAAGATTTTGGACTAGAAGATGTCTGGAGACTCAAAAACCCAACAAAGAGGGACTATACTTTTTTCTCTCAGGTGCACCAGACATTTTTCAAGAATGTACTTTTTCCTCTCAAATACCTCTATCGCACACAAAGCTACTATCAAAATTCACCCAATCATTATCAGCGACCATGCACAAATATCTCTCAGCCTGCAAACAGATTCCATCCACTTGGCACTAAACATCTCTCTACTCGAAGACCAGGAATTTGATCGAGTAATAAGAAGTGAGTGGGCAGACTTTCTAAAAAACAATGATGTGGCGATGGGCATGGGAGAGCTCAGCTGCAGGGGAGAGAGGTGTGGAAGAGAGTGTAGGAAGCAGCGTCAGGTTAATTGACACAGGTGGTATCAGTTAGGCTGACCTGATTACCTCTGCAATAGCAGTCTGGAGCGGAGCATAAAAGACGGGTGGACAGAGAAGAACGGAGACGGACGAGAGGAGGAATGGAGACAGAACACGAGCTGCCGTGGAGTGAGAGACAGTTGCGGCTGCTTACGGGCGAGCTGCTGTGGAGTGAGAGACGAGGAGCGCTGCCTCTAGGGATCTGACGGAGGCAGGGAGTATTCACCGGACGAGGTCTGGTGAGGCGCCGAGAGAGAGACTGTGTGGGTACGGAAGTGGGTGTGAAATAAACTGTGTACTCCGACAATCTGACGTGGTGTGTGCATTGAGTGGACCCGCGGACAGCAGACCTGTCACAAATGACTCTAATGATGTATCTCCATCTTTATTTTGGGAAACTGGAAAAGCCGTAATCAGAGGCAAAATAATATCGTACTCCTCGTACAAGAAAAAAAAGGATCAAACCAACTACAGGAAGAAATTGAGGAAAAAAAATTAAAGAACTTACAGAGAACTATGCAATAAATCCAAGTGATCAATTATGGTCTGAACTACAAAATGTTAAACTAAAACTCGACAATATCTTATCAAAGAAAACAGAGTTCCTTTTACAACAGCTGAGATATAATGATTTTGAACACAACAATAAATCAGGAAAATTTCTTGCGAACCAACTCCAGGGCAATAAAGAAAAATCCTTCATAACAGCAATTCAGGATCCCTCAGGAAAATACACTCAGTCACCCCGGAAAATTAATCAGACTTTCTATAATTATTACCGAAGTTTATACTCATCAACAGTTAACCCAACGAGAAGATATTCATATCTTTCTTGACAATCTAAACTTGCCCGAATTAACATCAGATTACAGAGACACACTAGATGCTCCATTGTCTATCAAAGAATTACAGTGTGCATAAGACAGTATGCCAGCGGGCAAGGCACCTGGTCCTGATGGCTTCCCTGCTGAATTTCTTAAACATTTCTGGTCAATGTTAGCACCCCTTTTCTTCAGGACAGTGACAGAGACTAAAAATAATGGTTATATAAGTTCACATATGAATACAGCTGCAATTAAATTATTATTGAAACCAGACAAAGATCCTACACTTCCCTCCAGCTATCGACCTCTGTCACTAATCAACACTGACATCAAAATTATCTCAAAAGCACTCGCCTCGAGGTTGGAGAAAATTATGCCATCAATAATCCACTATGATCAAACAGGTTTCATAAATGACTGACACTCCACCAACAATATCAGAAGACTTCTTAATCTAATCTCTTTGACGCAACACCACAACAAAGAAGCTATCGTTATGGTCACTGTATGCAGAAAAAGCCTTTGACAAAGTCAATTGGTCTTTTCTCTTCGCTGTGCTCCACAAATTTGGCTTCGGAGAGTCGTTTATCCTGTGGATATCAGCTCTGTACAACTCACCCAAGGCTACAGTCACCACTAATGGAATCACTTCACAAAGTTTCAGTTTGCAAAGGGGAACGAGACAAGGATGCCCACTCTCTCCTTTATTGTTTGCGATCTTTATCGAACCATTAGCAACAGCTGTACGTCAGAGCACTGATATCAAAGGTATCTGCGCTTTGGAGACTGAACACAAAAATAACCTATACGCAGATGACATTTTACTTTACCTACAAGAACCGAAACCTCAGTGAAGGAAGTATTTAACCTCATTACAACCTTCTCATGTCTTTCAGACTACTCCATCAACTGGTCAAAATCACATGGAATCCCACAATCCTAAACTCGCACTCGAAAAAAATTACACCGGACATGAGACCAGTAATGTAATAAGTTTTACCGGACTTTTGGTACACAAATCGGATTTGACCGATGGTCTGACGTCATTGGCGCACACTGATATAACTCCTGGCTGGAACTAGAACAGTTAGATTGTACCCAGATCAAAATCTCTGACCTACCCTTTATCACTTCTGCCCTTAAACATCACTCTTGCTTCAAGAACCCAATGATCGCCTCCACCTTGTCTGCTTGGTGGAAAACGTTGGAGGTCACAGGCTCCCAAATAAAACCCAGCATACTGTCTCCAGTCTGGCACAACCCTGATTTTGCAAACAATAAAATAGCTCTTTATTTCAGGACGTGGGCAGAGAGAGGAGTCACCCACCTCCATCACCTTTTTGATGATAACATATTTAGGACATATACAAACTTATTCCAAACATTTGAAATAAGAAATGGAACTTCCTCCACTACCTACAGGTAAAGAAGACACAAGTAGAATTCCATCGCTTCAGTCAACTGATTTACAGCCACCTGAATTTGTTAAATACATTATGAAACTGTCTCCAAGAAACAAAAAGAACCTCTCAAAAATTTATAGTTTACTCTCAAAGACAGATTCTATTCACCTACCAACTCACAAATGGGAAGAAGACTTGTCCAAATCCTTTGACTCTGATTTTTGGACCCAGATCTGTGGCAACACATTTAAAATGACAAAAAACACCATCTTACAACTGATCCAATTTAAGGTTCTTCATAGAACGCATATAACTCAATATAAATTATATAAAATGGGCTTCTCAAACTCAGACACATGTACTCAATGCACCCAAAACATGGCTGACACATATTTTCACGCTCTTTGGCTATGTACACCCGTCTATCAATTCTGGGCACTAATCACACAGAAACTCTCCGATATTTTGGGCTGTGGGATTCCACATTCCCCGAACATTTGCCTAATTGGTGACCTAACGCTAACAGCCTTACCAGACATTCATATCCAACCCACACTTGCAGCTATCACCATTGCCAAAAAAACTATTTTAGTTAACTGGAAAGATAAGAAAGCCCTCAACACCATCCATTGGCTGAACCTCCTCACAGAACACATTTCACTGGAGAGAATATCTGCTACCCGGAAAAAACAATTGGACTCATTTAAAGAAAAATGGTCTCCATTTATTAATTCATTAAATATTAATCTATAGCTCCTGCTTGTATGTGGGCGTATGCCACTGCCCCCATAAAAAAAATTGTAATACCTGTTATGTCTGTGCGTATGGTCTAACTTTCCTCTGCTTTATTTCATTTTATTAATACTCTAACTCTCAAAGATTGATAGCATCATGGACTTCAAGGCCGTGTGCATGCACTGGTGGTGTCCTTTCCCTATGGTTCCTGGGGTTGCTCTCTGGCTCTGCGGAGTCGGGGTGGCTCGTGCCCCTCTCCCTGGGGGTGGGTGTCTCCGGTGTCTCCCCATTGAGCTCTGGGTCTGCTGGGTCTGCACGCTCTCCCGGGGCCTCGGTGGTGTCGGCGGCTGATCTCTTCTGGGGCGCCTGCTGGTCCTGGGGCTTGGGGTGGGTCGGTCCCTCCGTTGCTCCCCTGTCCCTTCCTGCTCCGCTTCCCTCCTCCTCCCTCCTCTCTTGGCTGCCCGCTCCTCCTCATCCCTCTCCCTCTCCTGGGGGGGGGGGCTGTGGCCCCCTGCGGCCGGGGGTCTGGCGTAAGGCGTGGGTGGTCTCTCTGGAGGGGTGGCTCTGGCTCACCTGGGCACAGGCCTTGATCCAGTTTCTGCTGGCTGGGGGCCTCCGTCCGGGCCTGGTGCTCTCCTGGGGTGTGGTGGGATGGGTGGGGTCTCGGGGGCGCTGCGGGGTGGCACCCTGCGTCCTTGGCATGCCGGCTCCTGGGTGGGTGTGGCGGCTTGTGGCTCTCACTTCCTTGTGGTGCGGCCTGGTCCCCCCTTCGGGGTGGGGTGCTGCGTGCAGCTGGCCCGTGTTGGGACGATGGTGCCTGCCGGGGCGCTGCTCTGATCTGCAACTCCCAGGGGTTGTTGTGCTGGCTGGGCCAGTTGGTTCGTGTGGGCCCTTCCTGGTTCCTTGCCTCTTGGCTCTAGGGGCCCTCTGCATCAGTACCGGTGGTCTTGCTGCCTGTCTCCCCCACTGGTCTGTCCTCTTGCCCCGGGCTGCCTGGGTCAGTTCTGGCGTGCTGGGGGTGTCGGGGCTGCTCCCTCTTGTCTTTGGGGTCTGTGTGGTACACGGTGGCCCCAGTTGCTCTCTGGGGGTGCCGCCCCGTGGCTCCTGCGGCCTGGGGGGGGGGCACCCTGTCGGCTTGGCCCTGCATTGCTGTGATGGCTGTTCTAGGCTTCGGGGTCTTTCACACTTGCATGTGCATGTTTGCTCAGGTCCCACCAGCTGCTGTCGAGTTCCGCTGTTGAGCAGTGATGGGACCCGCCAGAATGTGCTGAGACTCTCTCCAGAGTCTAATCTCACATTAAACCCACTCTCCTTTTCTCTAGTATCTTCTTCTGGCCTATTCCACTCTATACTTACATGACACCCACAACTATGGTGTTCAGTACTGTCTGGCTATTTATTTATTTATTTATTTGTTTGTTTGGTTTTCTGTTTTTTGTGTATGTGTTTGTTTGTTTGTCTTATTGATGGGTAATTATTAGTCGGGAATAACACAGCACCTGATATTCTTCAGATGTAATAGCACCGCTTGCTAGTCCCTGTCCCTGTCCGTCCTGTCTCGTCCTGTCCACCCTTTGTTTCCCCTCACGTCACCACTGAGGTGTAGCACTGCCCTCCCTGGCTCTTAACAGGGAATTGTAATAAAGAGTGTAAGCTTAGCTTTTAGGGAGGGCTGGTGATGGTCACATGCATGCACTAAATAATAAGATATTTGGCTGCAAGACTAAAATATGCATTAATCTCATAAAGTGTTGACACCCTTCCATGGAGTTAAACAATGAGAATAAATGCAGACAAAAGGGGAAAAAAGAAAAAAAAAGAAATAGGGATAAATATATATACAAATCTAGAGCAAATAATATAAGAATAAAAATGTAAAAAGAAAAACTGCGATAAAAAGACAAAAAAACACAACTTAGTAGCATACTACTGCAAATATGTTATAGCACTATGCTAGCGTGCTCAACTAAAAGTGTTTTTTAAAAATATTACACTGCTGAAACCTGTTTTACTGCAATACACCAGCACCATAGATGAATGAAGCTGATGACTTGTCTCAGAATTATTATTATTATTGAATGACTGTTGTATTGAATCTCTAAAATTGAACTTCCTCGGTCAACATGTCCTAAACCTTAGAAATGGTCTTTTTTAAGTACAGGTGGGGATTCTGACTAAAATCACAGAAAAAAACCCCAAAAGTTATAATAAACCAAAATGTTCAATATGCTACAATAACCTGTCCTCATCCAGTCATCACTCAGATTTGGAGATGGCTAAATATGGAGAAAGGTAATTTGAATGGCAGGCAGCACTGCCACCTCCTCCTCCTGCGTTGTTGAGCATGGTGTCAGTTGATAGGACTGAGGCATCTGTGGTCCTCAGTCAGGTTCCAGTGGGGTCAATCAGAGTTGACTGACAAGGGGTCAGCTTTGCGCTCACACACAGGTCTCTCAGGCCTTCATTAATATTATTTTCCTGCCGAGCTGCCTTATTGCTCTCCTCCACGCTTCACATTTCAATGAGGGCGACGTTGTTGTATTTTTAGATGTATCTTTTGAGAGGGAATTAATTTTTGATGAAAAAGCTTTGATATCCACATGAAAACTTGGATGGAAAATGAAACTGAATTGTTACAGGGCAAGCACAAGCCTGCTGCTGGATCTGCATACCTGCAAGACTAGACATCTACACTGCTGTTTGACAATGGCTCTTACAAAAATATTTCTGTATTGGAAAACATATTTTTAAACAAACATTTTTATCTTAATTTATTCAGTCTTTGTCTTGAAATCTATGAGGAAAATAGAGTTCACTGAAAATCCCACGACCACTGGCTTTCATAAAAGCTAGACAAGATCATTACAAATTATTTTCTAAAGTGTACTGCAGTGCTGCAAAATAATTCAAATTATTTTTCAACTTGTCAGAGATCTTCTCATTTAATATTTCATAAAAATATAAAAGTCGTTTTTTCGCAGACAACACAGTGAAATTATGCTAAACTCAATTGCGTGATGTTGATAAATGTAATGCTGACGAAATGTAGTGCATCCAAGTGGGTGTTGAGAGCCTTGAAAATGTGAAGTATGCTTGCTACTACTACTATATAACATTGCTCATACTATAGTATGAGCAATGTTGTCCTGAAAAGTCGTGTTTGAAAAATTTAGTATTGACACAAGACATACAGTTGGAAACTATGTAAAGGGGAATTTGTTTTAAATAGCTACTCCGACACAGAAAGGGACAGAAATATCTTATGATATGATATGATATGATATGATATGATATGATATGATATGATATGATATGACAGACTGGCGACCTGTCCAGGGTGTCCCCTGCCTTCGCCCGAGTCAGCTGGGATAGGTTCCAGCACCCCCCCAACCCTAGTGAGGATAAAGCGGTGTATAGAGAATGGATGGATGGATGGATGATATTATATGATATGATTTGAAAAAGAAAATGATATCTCAGAGAGGGCTGCACAGTGGGTCTAGTGGTTAGCACTTTTGCCTTGCAGCAAGAAGATCCCCGGTTCAAATCCCGGCCTGGGTCTAGGACATTTCTGCATGGAGTTTGAATGTTCTCCCTGTGCATGCGTGGGTTTTCTCCGGGTACTCCGGCTTCCTCAAACAGTCCAAAAATATGCTGAGGTTAATTGATAACTGTAAATTGCCCGTAGGTGTGAATGTGAGTGTGATTGTTTGTGTGTATATGCAGCCCTGTGACAGACTGGCGACCTAAGTCAGCTGGGATAGGCTCCAGCACCCCCTGCGACCCCAGTGAGGATAAAGCGGTGAATAGAGAATGGATGGATAGATATTTCAGAGAGGACCTGCTCCTTGGTATAATTCCCAGCTGTGGACTGGTATTCCACTAGTTTAGAGGAAGCTTATATAGCTTGGATAAATAGTCTAGTATAAACAGCTCTTCGTAATGCCAAGACAACATATTATTCATCTTTAATAGAGGAAACAAGAATAACCCCAGGTTTCCCTTCAGCACTGTTGCCAGGCTGACAAAGAGTCAGAGTTCTGTTAATGCAGCCTTCATCATTTCTTCTTCTTCTTTTCCTTTCGGCTTTTCCCTTCAGGGGTCGCCACAGCGAATCAGTTGCCTCCATCTAACCCTGTCTTTTGCATCCTCTTCTCTCACACCATAAACCTCCTCTTTGGTTTTCCTCTAGGCCAGGAGGCCGACACCTGACACTTTTCTCCAGCTGTTCCAGCCTGCCTGTACACTCTTCTTCGCCTCTTTTCCACACTCTCCATTGCTCTGGACTGTTGACCCTAAGTACTTAAAATCCTCCACCTTCTTGATCTCTTCTCCCTGTAACCTCACTCTTCCACTTGGGTCCCTCTCATTCACACACAGATACTCCGTCTTGCTGCGGCTAACCTTCATTCCTCTCCTTTCCAGGGCAAACCTCCACGCCTCTAGCTTCTCTTCCACCTGTTCCCTGCTCTCACTACAGATCACAATGTCATCTGCAAACATCATAGTCCATGGAGTCTCCTGTCTAACCTCGTCTGTCATCCTGTCCATCACCATAGCAAACAAGAAGGGGCTCAGAGCTGATCCCTGATGTAGTCCCACCTCCCCCTTGAACTCCTCTGTTACTCCTACAGCACACCTCACCACTGTCTTACAGTCCTCATACATATCCTGCACCATTCTAACATACTTCTCTGCCACTCCAGACTTCCTCATACAAAGCCACAGTTCCTCTTTGGGTACCCTGTCATAAGCTTTCTCCAGATCTACAGAGACACAATGCAGCTCCTTCTGACCTTCTCTGTACTTCTCTATCAACATCCTCAAAGCAAATATTGCATCTGTTGTACTCTTTCTTGGCATGAAACCATACTGCTGCTCACAGATGTTCACCTCTGCCCTTAGTCTGGCTTCACCTACTCTTTCCCATAGCTTCATCGTGTGGCTCATCAGCTTTATTCCTCTGTAGTTGCCACAACTCTGCACATCTCCCTTGTTCTTAAAGATGGGCACCAGCACACTTCTCCTCCATTCCTCAGGCATCTTCTCACTATCTAAGATCCTGTTGAACAACACAGTCAGAAATTCTACTGCTACCTCTCCGAGACACTTCCATACCTCCACAGGACCAAGTGTCTTTCCACGCTTCATCCTCTTCAATGCCCTCCTCACTTCATCCTTACTAATCTTTGCTACTTCCTGGTCCACAACAGTCACCTCTTCTACTCTTCGTTCTCCCTCATTTTCCTCATTCATCAACTCTTCAAAGTTCTCTTTCCATATTTCCATCACACTATTGGCACCTGTCAACACACTTCCATCCTTATTCTTTATCACCCTAACCTGCTGCACGTCCTTCCCATCTCTGTCTCTCTGCCTTGCCAACCTGTACAGATCAGTCTCTCCCTCCTTACTGTCCAACCTAGTATACAAGTCATCGTAAGTGTCATGAAACTGGGCGTTTAGAACCCATGCAGCAGGCACTCAGACAGGCAGGTGATTTGCAAAAGAGGTTTAATTTTTAAAACTCAACAAAATAAACACGCCACATGAGACAGAGACTGAGGAGCAGACGGAGGATGGGGTGCAGAGCGGAGCAGAGGTGACAAACAGGCTAGGTAAATCCAAGTTTCCGGGAAGCGGTGTGCACACAACGGAGAGCGGCATGTAGAATAGTCCATAAGGAGCTGACAGAGTCGAACGATGATGTGTCAGATGGAGGAGTGCATTCAATGTCCCACCAGAGAGTTGTTGGCTGAGCCCGGCTTTTAGCTGTGCTTGATTGCTCATCTGTGCCACCTGTGCTTGAAACACAGCCGCTCTTTATTAGGCTGACG
The DNA here is from genome assembly GCF_021347895.1 of Acanthochromis polyacanthus. Lineage (NCBI taxonomy): Eukaryota > Metazoa > Chordata > Actinopteri > Pomacentridae > Acanthochromis > Acanthochromis polyacanthus. The sequence goes on along the minus strand of NC_067132.1, from coordinate 6,029,757 downwards.
AGCCCGAGCACCGCAGCAGGCATGACAGTACCCCCCCCTCGAAGTGCGCCTCCTGGCGCACGCTGGACCGGTCGGGGCACCGGCAGGCATCCTCGGGACCCACAGGAATCCAGTCAGAGGGACCGCTCCGGGGGGCGGCCCGAGGGAAGAGCGGGCCCAGCGGGCCCAGCGGGTGGGAGGGACAACTCCAAAGGACGGCCCGGGGGCAAGACAGGCCAGGGCAGGACAGGCTGGAGGGACCGCTCCGGAGGACGGCCCCGGGGCTGGATGGCCCGGGGCTGGACAGGGAACTGATGGCCAGGCCAACGGAGTTCCTCCGGAGGCTGGACTGGGAACCGGCAGCTGAGTCGATTGGGATCTTCTGGAGGCCGGGCTGGGAATCGGCAGCAGGCCCAACAGGAACCCTCAGGAGGCCGGGCTGGGAACCGGCAGCTGATCCGACGAGAATCCTTCGGGAGCCGGGCAGGAAACCGGCAGCTGGACCGATGGGGACCCTCCGGAGGCCAGGCTGGGAACCGGCAGCTGGACCAACGGGGACCCTCCGAAGGTCGGGTTGGAAACTGGTGGCGGCAGGAACCCTCCGGGGACAGAACAGGATCCGGAGGCCACTCCGGGGCCAGAACAAGATCCGAAGTCGTGGGCCCTTCCGAGGGTACAGCGGGATCCAGGGCTGGGGACCCCTCCAGGGCCCGAAATGGAACTGGGGCCGGAGACCCCTCCAAGGGCGAGACTGGCTCCGGAATGGGAGGCCCCTGCAAGGGCTGAACTGGCTCCGGAATGGGAGGCCCCTCCAAGGGCTGAACTGGCACCGGAACGGGAGGCCCCTCCAGGGGCTGAACTGGTTCCGGAACGGAGGCCCCTCCAGGGGCAGAGCTGGAGCCGGAGCCAGAGGCCCCTCCAGGGGCGAAGCTGGAGCCAGAGGCTCCTCCAGGTTCCTAGGAGACCAGACATGGATACCTTCAGAAGGTGTTTTTTTTTTTACCTTTGTGCTCGGTCCCCGTCTCGGTGGGTGCGTGACCGAACCCAGGACCCCCTAGTAGACCAGACATGGATACCTTCAGAATGTGTTTTTTTTTTTAATTAAAGTATTATTTATGTAAAAATAAATATCATGTCTCTCGTGCACTTACTGGAGAGAGAGAGAGAGAGAGAGAGAGAGAGAGAGATAGTGTGAGTGTTTGTGTGTTTGTGTGTGTGTGGGGGGGTGGGGGTGGGGGGTTGTTCAGGGAGGGAATATAATCCACCTCAAAGCGGCCAGAGACTCTGCCGTTAACCAAAGGGGAGGAAAAACACGAACAACAAACAACAAGGAGGACTACAACAACAATAAAAAAAACAACAAAAAAAAGATATTGCATCTGCCATCGGCGAGAGGGCAGATAGCCAGGCTTCGAAGACACGACCCGAGAAAGTGAGAGCCAAGCCAGCGCGACCAGATAGCGACTACAATGATGACAACGATGAAGAGCACAGCGACAAAGAGGACAGTGACTCAGACGGAGGAGGACGAGTATGACGAGGAGGACACAAGAAGAAGAAGAAGAAGAAGAAAAAAAAGAATAAATTAAAGCTGCAAGCAGCGTTGAACGGGTCCTCGCATCCTTGCTGGTCGGCGACCCCAAGCATTTCCACCAGGCAATGTTGCAACTGAGAGTGTATTTAGGCCCATGAATGTGACAAGGATTGGATTCTGAGCACACAGGTCAAATTTCAGGCAGACTGGAGCATTTACAGGCTGTTTATGCAGCACTTTCTGTCCATCCACCAGGTGGCGCTATCTCTGTGACTTTATATTGGTCTATGAAACTCATCAGGACTGGACTCTGATCAAACATGTAAAGTTTGAGGCAGATTGCAGCATGTACAGGGGATTTACACAAAGACGTCCTGCTTCATGGCGTAACATTAAAGTTCAGTTGGCCGCCATGGCCACGCCCTTTTGAGTTTTGTGAACAAACACAAATATGCAACCTGAAGGCGTGTTTTATATATTGTCCCAATTTCAGGTTTTTTGGAGTTACTGCCTGTGAGAAATGAATGGTTGAAAATGACTAAAAACACTAAAATTCTGACATTTAATTCAAAATGGCTGACTTCCTGTTGGGTTTACAGAATAACTCCAAGAGATTTTTTTGTTTGCACTGACGTGCTACATATGCATGCCAAATTTCATTGTCATAGGTGAAACTCTCTTTGGAGGCTTTTTTTTAAAATGCTGCAGGGGGCGCTATGGCACATGCTATGAATGTATTTTGGCCTATAAATGTGATCAGGACAGGACTGTGTTTAATCATGTGAGGTCTGAGGTCAATTGGAGCATGCAGAGGACAGTTAGGTAGCACTTGATGTTTCATGGCGAACCATCAAAATTCTGGAGGTCACCATGTCCACACCCTTTGACTCTGGAAGAACCTCTTAATAATTTTTGATCATGACATCTTGTTGTATATACTGGCAAAATTTCAACTCTCTATGAAATTCTGAAGAAGAAATTTAAATGTCAACATGAATTTCACGTTAACGCAGCCAGCCTTCATGATTTTTCTACTCTCAAAATGCTGGTCCTGAGCTGTAATGCACAGTTTGGTCAAATATGCTGTACATGCAATTCCTTCAAACCAGAACACCTTGAAAATCATTTGCCTTCGTATAAATCACATTTCAAGTCAATCTGAAGAAGAAATTTGTGTGTCAACATGAATTTCACATTAATGCAGCCAGCCTCAATGATTTTTCTACTCTTAAAATGCTGGTCCTGAGCTGGAATGCACGGTTTTTTCAAATATGCTGTACATGCAATTCCAGAATACCTTAAACATCATCTGCCTTCATATAGATCACATTTCAAGTCATTCTGTGGAAAAAATTTGTGTGTCAACATCGTGTTTATGTTAATGCAGCCTTAATGATTTTTCTGGGCTTAAAATGCTGGTCCTGAGCTGTAATGCACTGTTTGGTCAAATATGCTGTCCATGCAATTCCTTCTAACCAGAACATCTTAAACATCATTTGCCTTCATATCGATCACATTTCAAGTCATTCTGAATATGAAATTTGTGTGTCAACATTATGTTCACGTTAATGCAGCATTCATGATTTTTTCAAATGCTGCTCCAGATTTTAAATGCACTGTTTGGTCAAATATACTGTACATGCAATTCCTTCAAACCAGAGCATCTTAAACATCATTTGCCTTCATATAGATCGCATTTCAGGTCATTCTGAAGAAGAAATTTAAATGCCAACATGAATTTCACGTTAATACAGCCAGCCTTCATGATTTTTCTGCTCTTAAAATTCTGGTCCTGAGCTGTAATACAGTTTTTTCAAATATCCTGTCCATGCAATTCCTTCTAACCAGAACATCTTAAACATCATTTGCCTTCATATAGATCACATGTCAGGTCATTCTGAAGAAGAAATATGTGTGTCAACATTATGTTCACGTTAATGCAACCTTCATAATTTTTCTGCGCGTAAAATACTGGTCCTGAGCTTTTATGCACTGTTTGGTCAAATATGCTGTACATGCAATTTCTTCAAACCAGAACACCTTAAACATCATTTGCCTTCATATAGCCTTGATTTCATGTCATTCTGAAGAAGAAATTTAAAAGTCAACATGAATTTCACGTTAATACAGCCAGCCTTCATGATTTTTCTGCGCTTAAAATGCTGGTCCTGAGCTGTAATGCACAGTCTGGTCAAATATGCTGTCCATGCAATTCCAGAATACCTTCAACATCATCTGCCTTCATATAAATCACATTTCAAGTCATTCTGTGGAAGAAATTTGTGTGTCAACAGTATGTTTACGTTAATGCAACCTTCATGATTTTTCTGCGCTTACAATGCTCGTCCTGAGCTTTAATGCACTGTTTGGTCAAATAATCTGTACATGCAATTCCTTCTAACCAGAACATCTTAAACATCATTTACCTTAATATTGATCACATTTCAAGTCATTCAGAATATGAAATTTGTGTGTCAACAGTATGTTCACGTTAGTGCATTACAGCTCAGGAACAGGATTTTAAGCGCAGAAAAATTATGAAGGTTGCATTGTTTGGTCAAAGATGCTGTCCATGCAATTCCAGAATACCTTAAACATCATCTGCCTTCATATAGATCACTTTTCAAGTCATTCTGAATATGCAATTTGTGTGTCAACAGTATGTTCACATTAATGCAACCTTCATAATTTTTCTGCAATTCAAATACTGGTCCTGAGCTGTAATGCACGATTTGATCAAAGACGCTGTACATGCAATTCCTTCTAACCACAACATCTTAAACATCATTTGCCTTCATATAGATCATATGTCAAGTCATTCTGAATATGCAATTTGTGTGTCAACATTACGTTCACGTTAATGCAGCATTCATGATTTTTTCAAATGCTGCTCCAGAGTTTAAATGCACAGTTTGGTCAAATATGCTGTACATGCAATTTCTTCAAACCAGAACACCTTAAACGTCATTTGCCTTCATATAGCCTTCATTTCATGTCATTCTGAAGAAGAAATTTAAATGTCAACATGAATTTCACGCTAATACAGGCAGCATTCATGATTTTTCTGCTCTCAAAATGCTGGTCCTGAGCTGTAATACAAAGTTTTTTCAAATATCCTGTCCATGCAATTCCTTCAAACCAGAACATCTTGAACATCATTTGCCTTCATACAGATCACATTTCAGGTTATTCTGAAGAAGAAATTTGTGTGTCAACATTATGTTCACGTTGCTGCAGCTTTCATGATTTTTCTGCTCTCAAAATGCTGGTCCTGAGCTTTTTTGCGCAGTTTGGTGAAATATGCTGTACATGCAATTTCTTCAAACCAGAACACCTTAAACATCATTTGCCTTCATATAGATCGCATTTCATGTCATTCTGAAGAAGAAATTTAAACGTCAACATGAATTTAACTTTAATACAGCCAGCCGTCATGATTTTTCTGCGCTTAAAATGCTGGTCCTGAGCTGTAATGCACAGTCTGGTCAAATATGCTGTCCATGCAATTCCAGAATACCTTCAACATCATCTGCCTTCATATGAATCACATTTCAAGTCATTCTGTGGAAGAAATTTGTGTGTCAACAGTATGTTCACATTAATGCAACCTTCATAATTTTTCTGCGCTTCAAATACTGGTCCTGAGCTGTAATGCACGATTTGATCAAAGACGCTGTACATGCAATTCCTTCTAACCAGAACATCTTAAACATCATTTGCCTTCATATAGATCACATGTCAAGTCATTCTGTATATGCAATTTGTGTGTCAACATTACGTTCACGTTAATGCAGCATTCATGATTTTTTCAAATGCTGCTCCAGAGTTTAAATGCACAGTTTGGTCAAATATGCTGTACATGCAATTTCTTCAAACCAGAACACCTTAAACATCATTTGCCTTCATATAGCCTTCATTTCATGTCATTCTGAAGAAGAAATTTAAATGTCAACATGAATTTCACGTTAATACAGGCAGCCTTCATGATTTTTCTGCTCTTAAATGCTGGTCCTGAGCTGTAATACACAGTTTTTTCAAATATCCTGTCCATGATATTCCTTCAAACCAGAACACCTTGAACATCATTTGCCTTCATATAGATCACATTTCAGGTCATTCTGAAGAAGAAATTTGTGTGTCAACATTATGTTCACGTTGCTGCAGCTTTCATGATTTTTCTGCTCTTATAATGCTGGTCCTGATCTTTTTTGCACAGTTTGGTGAAATATCCTGTCCATGCAATTTCTTGTAACCAGAACACCTTAAACATCATTTGCCTTCATATAGATCACATTTCAGGTTATTCAGATGTTGAAATTTGTGTGTCAACATTATGTTCTCGTTACTTCAGCCTTCATGATTTTTCTGCTCTTAAAATGCTGGGCCTGAGCTGTAATACACAGTTTTTTCAAATATCCTGTCCATGCAATTCCTTCAAACCAGAACACCTTGAACATCATTTCCCTTCATACAGATCACATTTCAGGTCATTCTGAAGAAGAAATTTGTGTGTCAACATTATGTTCACGTTACTTCAGCCTTCATGATTTGTCTGCTCTTATAATGCTGGTCCTGATCTTTTTTGCGCAGTTTGGTCAAATATCCTGTCCATGCAATTCCTTCAAACCAGAACACCTTAAACATCATTTGCCTTCATATAGATCACATTTCAGGTTATTCAGATGTTGAAATTTGTGTGTCAACATTATGTTCTCGTTACTTCAGCCTTCATGATTTTTCTGCTCTTAAAATGCTGGTCCTGAGCTGTATTACACAGTTTTTTCAAATATCCTGTCCATGCTATTGCTTCAAACCAGAGCATCTCAAACATCTTTTGCCTCCATAGAGCTAATATTTCAAGTCATTCCGAAGAAGGAATGTCTGTGTCAACATCATGTTTACGTTAATGCAGCATTCATGATGTTTTCAAATGCTTCTCCAGAGTTTAAATGCACAGTGTGGTCAAATATGCTGTACATGCAATTTCTTCTAACCAGAACGTCTTAAACATCATTTGCCTTCATATAGATCACATTTCAGGTCATTCTGAAGAAGAAATTTGTGTGTCAACATTATGTTCATGTTGCTGCAGCTTTCATGATTTTTCTGCTCTTATAATGCTGGTCCTGAGCTTTTTTGCGCAGTTTGGTGAAATATGCTGTACATGCAATTTCTTCAAACCAGAACACCTTAAACATCATTTGCCTTCATATAGATCGCATTTCATGTCATTCTGAAGAAGAAATTTAAATGTCAACATGAATTTCACGTTAATACAGCCAGCCTTCATGATTTTTCTGCTCTTAAAATGCTGGTCCTGAGCTGTAATGCACAGTCTGGTCAAATATGCTGTCCATGCAATTCCAGAATACCTTCAACATCATCTGCCTTCATATAAATCACATTTCAAGTCATTCTGTGGAAGAAATTTGTGTGTCAACAGTATGTTCACATTAATGCAACCTTCATAATTTTTCTGCGCTTCAAATACTGGTCCTGAGCTGTAAAATGCACGATTTGATCAAAGACGCTGTACATGCAATTCCTTCTAACCAGAACATCTTAAACATCATTTGCCTTCATATAGATCACATGTCAAGTCATTCTGAAATGCAATTTGTGTGTCAACATTTTGTTCACGTTAATGCAGCATTCATGATTTTTTCAAATGCTGCTCCAGAGTTTAAATGCACAGTTTGGTCAAATATGCTGTACATGCAATTTCTTCAAACCAGAACACCTTAAACATCATTTGCCTTCATATAGCCTTCATTTCATGTCATTCTGAAGAAGAAATTTAAATGTCAACATGAATTTCACGTTAATACAGGCAGCCTTCATGATTTTTCTGCTCTTAAATGCTGGTCCTGAGCTGTAATACACAGTTTTTTCAAATATCCTGTCCATGCAATTCCTTCAAACCAGAACATCTTAAACATCATTTACGTTAATATAGATCACATTTCAAGTCATTCTGAATATGACATTTGTGTGTCAACATTTTGTTCACGTTAATTCAGCATTCATGATTTTTTCAAATGCTGCTCCAGAGTTTAAATGCACTGTTTGGTCAAATATACTGTTCATGCAAATTTCTTCTAACCAGAACATCTTAAACATCACTTGCCTTAATATTGATCTCACATTTCAGGTCATTCTGAAGAAGAAATTTGTGTGTCAACATTATGTTCACGTTACTTCAGCCTTCATGATTTTTCTGCTCTTAAAATGCTGGTTCTGAGCTGTAATACACAGTTTTTTCAAATATCCTGTCCATGCAATTTCTTGTAACCAGAACACCTTAAACATCATCTGCCTTCATATAAATCACATTTCAAGTCATTCTGTGGAAGAAATTTGTGTGTCAACAGTATGTTCACATTAATGCAACCTTCATAGTTTTTCTGCGCTTCAAATACTGGTCCTGAGCTGTAAAATGCACGATTTGATCAAAGACGCTGTACATGCAATTCCGTCTAACCAGAACATCTTAAACATCATTTGCCTTCATATAGATCACATTTCAGGTTATTCAGATGTTGAAATTTGTGTGTCAACATTATGTTCTCGTTACTTCAGCCTTCATGATTTTTCTGCTCTTAAAATGCTGGTCCTGAGCTGTATTACACAGTTTTTTCAAATATCCTGTCCATGCTATTGCTTCAAACCAGAGCATCTCAAACATCTTTTGCCTCCATAGAGCTAATATTTCAAGTCATTCCGAAGAAGGAATGTCTGTGTCAACATCATGTTTACGTTAATGCAGCATTCATGATGTTTTCAAATGCTTCTCCAGAGTTTAAATGCACAGTGTGGTCAAATATGCTGTACATGCAATTTCTTCTAACCAGAACGTCTTAAACATCATTTGCCTTCATATAGATCACATTTCAGGTCATTCTGAAGAAGAAATTTGTGTGTCAACATTATGTTCATGTTGCTGCAGCTTTCATGATTTTTCTGCTCTTATAATGCTGGTCCTGAGCTTTTTTGCGCAGTTTGGTGAAATATGCTGTACATGCAATTTCTTCAAACCAGAACACCTTAAACATCATTTGCCTTCATATAGATCGCATTTCATGTCATTCTGAAGAAGAAATTTAAATGTCAACATGAATTTCACGTTAATACAGCCAGCCTTCATGATTTTTCTGCTCTTAAAATGCTGGTCCTGAGCTGTAATGCACAGTCTGGTCAAATATGCTGTCCATGCAATTCCAGAATACCTTCAACATCATCTGCCTTCATATAAATCACATTTCAAGTCATTCTGTGGAAGAAATTTGTGTGTCAACAGTATGTTCACATTAATGCAACCTTCATAATTTTTCTGCGCTTCAAATACTGGTCCTGAGCTGTAAAATGCACGATTTGATCAAAGACGCTGTACATGCAATTCCTTCTAACCAGAACATCTTAAACATCATTTGCCTTCATATAGATCACATGTCAAGTCATTCTGAAAATGCAATTTGTGTGTCAACATTTTGTTCACGTTAATGCAGCATTCATGATTTTTTCAAATGCTGCTCCAGAGTTTAAATGCACAGTTTGGTCAAATATGCTGTACATGCAATTTCTTCAAACCAGAACACCTTAAACATCATTTGCCTTCATATAGCCTTCATTTCATGTCATTCTGAAGAACAAATTTAAATGTCAACATGAATTTCACGTTAATACAGGCAGCCTTCATGATTTTTCTGCTCTTAAATGCTGGTCCTGAGCTGTAATACACAGTTTTTTCAAATATCCTGTCCATGCAATTCCTTCAAACCAGAACATCTTAAACATCATTTACGTTAATATAGATCACATTTCAAGTCATTCTGAAGAGGAAATTTGTGTGTCAACATTATGTTCACGTTAATTCAGCATTCATGATTTTTTCAAATGCTGCTCCAGAGTTTAAATGCACTGTTTGGTCAAATATACTGTTCATGCAAATTTCTTCTAACCAGAACATCTTAAACATCACTTGCCTTAATATTGATCTCACATTTCAGGTCATTCTGAAGAAGAAATTTGTGTGTCAACATTATGTTCACGTTACTTCAGCCTTCATGATTTTTCTGCTCTTAAAATGCTGGTTCTGAGCTGTAATACACAGTTTTTTCAAATATCCTGTCCATGCAATTTCTTGTAACCAGAACACCTTAAACATCATCTGCCTTCATATAAATCACATTTCAAGTCATTCTGTGGAAGAAATTTGTGTGTCAACAGTATGTTCACATTAATGCAACCTTCATAGTTTTTCTGCGCTTCAAATACTGGTCCTGAGCTGTAAAATGCACGATTTGATCAAAGACGCTGTACATGCAATTCCGTCTAACCAGAACATCTTAAACATCATTTGCCTTCATATAGATCACATTTCAGGTTATTCAGATGTTGAAGTTTGTGTGTCAACATTATGTTCTCATTACTTCAGCCTTCATTATTTTTCTGCTCTTAAAATGCTGGTCCTGAGCTGTATTACACAGTTTTTTCAAATATCCTGTCCATGCAATTTCTTCTAACCAGAGCATCTTAAACATCTTTTGCCTCCATAGAGCTAATATTTCAAGTCATTCCGAAGAAGGAATGACTTGTCAACATCATGTTTACGTTAATGCAGCATTCATGATGTTTTCGAATGCTGCTCCAGAGTTTAAATACACAGTGTGGTCAAATATGCTGTACATGCAATTTCTTCAAACCAGAACACCTTAAATATCATTTGCCTTCATATAGCCTTCATTTCAGGTCATTCTGAAGAAGAAATTTGTGTGTCAACATTATGTTCACGTTGCTGCAGCTTTCATAATTTTTCTGCTCTTATAATGCTGGTCCTGAGCTTTTTTGCGCAGTTTGGTAAAACATTCTGTACATGCAATTTCTTCAAGCCATAAAACCTTAAACATCATTTACCTTCATATAGATCGCACTTCATGTCATTCTGAAGAAGAAATTTAAATGTCAACATGAATTTCACGTTAATACAGCCAGCCTTCATGATTTTTCTGCGCTTAAAATGCTGGTCCTGAGCTGTAATGCACAGTCTGGTCAAATATGCTGTCCATGCAATTCCAGAATACCTTCAACATCATCTGCCTTCATATAAATCACATTTCAAGTCATTCTGTGGAAGAAATTTGGGTGTCAACAGTATGTTCACATTAATGCAACCTTCATAATTTTTCTGCTCTTCAAATACTGGTCCTGAGCTGTAATGCACGATTTGATCAAAGACGCTGTACATGCAATTCCTTCTAACCAGAACATCTTAAACATCATTTGCCTTCATATAGATCACATGTCAAGTCATTCTGAAAATCCAATTTGTGTGTCAACATTACGTTCACGTTAATGCAGCATTCATGATTTTTTCAAATGCTGCTCCAGAGTTTAAATGCACAGTTTGGTCAAATATGCTGTACATGCAATTTCTTCAAACCAGAACACCTTAAACATCATTTGCCTTCATTTAGCCTTCATTTCATGTCATTCTGAAGAAAAAATTTAAATGTCAACATGAATTTCACGTTAATACAGCCAGCCTTCATGATTTTTCTGCGCGTAAAATGCTGGTCCTGAGCTGTAATGCACTGTTTGGTCAAATATGCTGTCCATGCAATTCCTTCTAACCAGAACATCTTAAACATCATTTACCTTAATATAGATCACATTTCAAATCATTCTGAATATGAAATTTGTCTGTCAACATTTTGTTCACGTTAATTCAGCATTCATGATGTTTTCAAATGCTGCTCCAGAGTTTAAATGCACTGTTTGGTCAAATATACTGTTCATGCAAATTTCTTCTAACCAGAACATCTTAAACATCACTTGCCTTAATATTGATCACATTTCAGGTCATTCTGAAGAAGAAATTTGTGTGTCAACATTATGTTCACGTTGCTGCAGCTTTCATGATTTTTCTGCTCTTATAATGCTGGTCCTTAGCTTTTTTGCGCAGTTTGGTGAAATATGCTGTACATGCAATTTCTTCAAACCAGAACACCTTAAACATCATTTGCCTTCATTTAGCCTTCATTTCATGTCATTCTGAAGAAGAAATTTAAATGTCATCATGAATTTCACGTTAATACAGGCAGCCTTCATGATTTTTCTGCTCTTAAATGCTGGTCCTGAGCTGTAATACACAGTTTTTTCAAATATCCTGTCCATGCAATTCCTTCAAACCAGAACACCTTGAACATCATTTGCCTTCATATAGATCACATTTCAGGTCATTCTGAAGAAGAAATTTGTGTGTCAACATTATGTTCACGTTGCTGCAGCTTTCATGATTTTTCTGCTCTTATAATGCTGGTCCTGAGCTTTTTTGCGCAGTTTGGTGAAATATGCTGTACATGCAATTTCTTCAAACCAGAGCATCTTAAACATCTTTTGCCTTCATAGAGCTAATATTTCAAGTCATTCCGAAGAAGGAATGTCTGTGTCAACATCATGTTTACGTTAATGCAGCATTCATGATTTTTTCAAATGCTGCTCCAGAGTTTAAATGCACAGTTTGGTCAAATATGCTGTACATTCAATTTCTTCAAACCAGAGCACCTTAAACATCATTTGCCTTCATATAGCCTTCATTTCATGTCATTCTGAAGAAGAAATTTAAATGTCAACATGAATTTCACGTTAATACAGGCAGCCTTCATGATTTTTCTGCTCTTAAATGCTGGTCCTGAGCTGTAATGCACTGTTTCGTCAAATATGCTGTACATGCAATTTCTTCAAACCAGAACACCTTAAACATCATTTGCCTTCATATAGATCGCATTTCATGTCATTCTGAAGAAGAAATTTGTGTGTCAACATTATGTTCACGTTACTTCAGCCAGCCTTCATGATTTTTTTGCGCTTAAAATGCTGGTCCTGAGCTGTAATGCACAGTCTGGTCAAATATGCTGTCCATGCAATTCCAGAATACCTTCAACATCATCTGCCTTCATATAAATCACATTTCAAGTCATTCTGTGGAAGAAATTTGTGTGTCAACAGTATGTTCACATTAATGCAACCTTCATAATTTTTCTGCGCTTCAAATACTGGTCCTGAGCTGTAAAATGCACGATTTGATCAAAGACGCTGTACATGCAATTCCTTCTAATCAGAACATCTTAAACATCATTTGCCTTCATATAGATCACATGTCAAGTCATTCTGAAAATGCAATTTGTGTGTCAACATTTTGTTCACATTAATGAAGCATTCATGATTTTTTCAAATGCTGCTCCAGAGTTTAAATGCACAGTTTGGTCAAATATACTGTTCATGCAAATTTCTTCTAACCAGAACATCTTAAACATCATTTGCCTTCATATAGATCACATTTCAAGTCATTCTGAATATGCAATTTGTGTGTCAACATTTTGTTCACGTTAATTCAGCATTCATGATATTTTTTCAAATTCTGCTCCAGAGTTTAAATGCACTGTTTGGTCAAATATACTGTTCATACAAATTTCTTCTAACCAGAACATCTTCAACATCATTTGCCTTCATATAGATCACATTTCAGGTTATTCAGATGTTGAAGTTTGTGTGTCAACATTATGTTCTCATTACTTCAGCCTTCATGATTTTTCTGCTCTTAAAATGCTGGTCCTGAGCTGTATTACACAGTTTTTTCAAATATCCTGTCCATGCAATTTCTTCTAACCAGAGCATCTTAAACATCTTTTGCCTCCATAGAGCTAATATTTCAAGTCATTCCGAAGAAGGAATGACTTCTCAACATCATGTTTACGTTAATGCAGCATTCATGATGTTTTCGAATGCTGCTCCAGAGTTTAAATGCACAGTGTGGTCAGATATGCTGTACATGCAATTTCTTCAAACCAGAACACCTTAAACATCATTTGCCTTCATATAGCCTTCATTTCAGGTCATTCTGAAGAAGAAATTTGTGTGTCAACATTATGTTCACGTTGCTGCAGCTTTCATGATTTGTCTGCTCTTATAATGCTGGTCCTGAGCTTTTTTGCGCAGTTTGGTAAAATATGCTGTACATGCAATTTCTTCAAGCCATAACATCTTAAACATCATTTGCCTTCATATAGATCGCATTTCATGTCATTCTGAAGAAGAAATTTAAATGTCAACATGAATTTCACGTTAATACAGCCAGCCTTCATGATTTTTCTGCGCTTAAAATGCTGGTCCTGAGCTGTAATGCACAGTCTGGTCAAATATGCTGTCCATGCAATTCCAGAACACCTTCAACATCATCTGCCTTCTTATAAATCACATTTCAACTCATTTTGTGGAAGAAATTTGTGTGTCAACATCATGTTTACGTTAATGCAGCCTTCATGATTTTTCTGCGCTTAAAATGCTAGTCCTGAGCTGTAATGCACTGTTTGGTCAAATATGCTCTCAATGCAATTCTTTCTAACCAGAACATCCTAAACATCATTTACCTTAACATTGATCACATTTCAAGTCATTCTGAAAAAGAAATTTGTGTGTCAACATTTTGTTCACGTTAATTCAGCATTCATGATTTTTTTTCAAATTCTACTCCAGAGTTTAAATGCACAGTTTGGTCAAATATGCTGTACATGCAATTTCTTCTAACCAGAACATCTTCAACATCATTTGCCTTCATATAGATCACATTTCAGGTTATTCAGATGTTGAAGTTTGTGTGTCAACATTATGTTCTCATTACTTCAGCCTTCATGATTTTTCTGCGCTTAAAATGCTAGTCCTGACCTGTAATGCACAGTCTGGTCAAATATGCTGTCCATGCAATTCCAGAATACCTTCAACATCATCTGCCTTCATATAAATCACATTTCAAGTCATTCTGTGGAAGAAATTTGTGTGTCAACAGTATGTTCACATTAATGCAACCTTCATAATTTTTCTGCGCTTCAAATACTGGTCCTGAGCTGTAAAATGCACGATTTGATGAAAGACGCTGTACATGCAATTCCTTCTAACCAGAACATCTTAAACATCATTTGCCTTCATATAGATGACATGTCAAGTCATTCTGAAAATGCAATTTGTGTGTCAACATTTTGTTCACGTTAATGCAGCATTCATGATTTTTTCAAATGCTGCTCCAGAGTTTAAATGCACAGTTTGGTCAAATATGCTGTACATGCAATTTCTTCAAACCAGAACACCTTAAACATCATTTGCCTTCATATAGCCTTCATTTCATGTCATTCTGAAGAAGAAATTTAAATGTCAACATGAATTTCACGTTAATACAGGCAGCCTTCATGATTTTTCTGCTCTTAAATGCTGGTCCTGAGCTGTAATACACAGTTTTTTCAAATATCCTGTCCATGCAATTCCTTCAAACCAGAACACCTTGAACATCATTTGCCTTCATATAGATCACATTTCAGGTCATTCTGAAGAAGAAATTTGTGTGTCAACATTATGTTCACGTTGCTGCAGCTTTCATGATTTGTCTGCTCTTAAAATGATGGTCCTGAGATCTATTACACAGTTTTTTCAAATATCCTGTCCATGCTATTGCTTCAAACCAGAGCATCTTAAACATCTTTTGCCTCCATAGAGCTAATATTTCAAGTCATTCCGAAGAAGGAATGTCTGTGTCAACATCATGTTTACGTTAATGCAGCCTTCATGATGTTTTCAAATGCTGCTCCAGAGTTTAAATGCACAGTGTGGTCAAATATGCTGTACATGCAATTTCTTCTAACCAGAACGTCTTAAACATCATTTGCCTTCATATAGATCACATTTCAGGTCATTCTGAAGAAGAAATTTGTGTGTCAACATTATGTTTACGTTGCTGCAGCTTTCATGATTTTTCTGCTCTTATAATGCTGATCCTGAGCTTTTTTGCGCAGTTTGGTGAAATATGCTGTACATGCAATTTCTTCAAACCAGATCACCTTAAACATCATTTGCCTTCATATAGATCACATTTCAGGTCATTCTGAAGAAGAAATTTGTGTGTCAACATTATGTTCACGTTACTTCAGCCTTCATGATTTTTCTGCTCTTAAAATGCTGGTTCTGAGCTGTAATACACAGTTTTTTCAAATATCCTGTCCATGCAATTTCTTGTAACCAGAACACCTTAAACATCATTTGCCTTCATATAGATCACATTTCAGGTCATTCTGAAGAAGAAATTTGTGTGTCAACATTATGTTCACGTTGCTGTAGCTTTCATGATTTTTCTGCTCTTAAAATGCTGGTTCTGAGCTGAAATACACAGTTTTTTCAAATATCCTGTCCATGCAATTTCTTGTAACCAGAACACCTTAAACATCATTTGCCTTCATATACACACCTGTACAAAATTGTTGGTACCCCTCAGTTAAAGAAGGAAAAACCCACAATTCTCACTGAAATCACTTGAAACTCACAAAAGTAACAATAAATAAAAATTTATTGAAAATTAAATAATCAAAATCAGCCATCACTTTTGAATTGTTGATTAACATAATTATTTTAAAAAACAAACTAATGAAATAGGGCTGGACAAAAATGATGGTACCCATAACTTCATATTTTGTTGCACAACCTTTTGAGGCAATCACTGCAATTAAACGATTTCTGTATTTGTCAATGAGCGTTCTGCAGCTGTCAACAGGTATTTTGGCCCACTCCTCATGAGCAAACAGCTCCAGTTGTCTCAGGTTTGATGGGTGTCTTCTCCAAATGGCATGTTTCAGCTCCTTCCACATATGTTCAATGGGATTCAGATCTGGGCTCATAGAAGGCCACTTTAGAAGAGTCCAACGCTTTTCTCTCAGCCATTCTTGGGTGTTTTTGGCTGTGTGTTTTGGATCGTTGTCCTGTTGGAAGACCCATGACCTGCGACTGAGACCAAGCTTTCTGACACTAGGCAGCACATTTCTCTCCAGAATGCCTTGATACGATACCGTCTTGACAGTGTACGCCCACAGTCGTCAAACTCCCACTGCCCCGGATTTTCAAGGGCCAGCGAGAGCTTACCGGACGCCGCCGAACCGGCGACGTTTCCAGGGCACGGGCCCCTCTCTCGGGGCGAACCCATTCCAGGGCGGCCCTGCCCCTTCACAAAGATGAAGCAACGAACATCTCCCCGGGGCTCGCCCAGCATAATTCTCTCAACGGGTTCGCTTGCGTTACCGCACTGGACGCCCTCGCGGCGCCTATCTCCGCCACTCCAGGTCGGGATATGTCACTAAAACGTCATAGTTTAGTATGTCATCCAAATTGTGACCAAAAAAATCAGTTTAGTATGTCGTCAAATGTCACTAAACGTCACAGTCCAAAATGTCACAAAAATTCATAGTTTTAGTATGTCGTCCAAAAATTAGCTGAAAAAGCATCATAGTTTAGTATGTCGTCCAAAATATGGAAAAAAGGTCAGTTTATTCTTGTGGTCCAAAACGTGGAAAAAAACGTCATCAGTGTAGTATGTCGTTCAAATATATAAAAACATCATAGTTTAGTATGTCCTCCAAAAACGTGAAAAAATGTCATCGTTTA